>NC_092336.1:95583269-95888846 GCF_046630445.1 Rutidosis leptorrhynchoides
TCAGTTGACTATAACTTCTAATCCGTTCATCGAAACCATTCAATATCTAAATGAAAAGTTCTTAATTTTTCGCTAGCTTTCCAATGACATGCATATCATATACCCTATCTCAGTAGCATATGTATCTAATTCAGGATTCAACAAACCTATCTAAGGACAATATCGAATGTACAAGCATGCATAATCCTATATACTCGAGCACTAGTCAGGGATGCACTATTGAAATATAAAAGTTAAGTTATGAGTGCTCACGTATCAATATTGAGATTCAATATTGCAGGAAAGTACGTAGACGAAACGAAAATGATAAACGTTAGGTTGACCTCACGAGCAATACCCTCGATCAATACCCATAACCTCCATAGCTATAACCCATAATTTCCTTAGCTCTATTCCGTTTGAAAACTTATTTTAAAATCGTCTGAATATAACTCCGTCGTAGTATTTTATGTATACTAATAATATCTTGAAATAATACAAAAAAAATATATATGTGTAATTCGATTGAGAGAGTTTAGAGAAATATATTTTCAAGTTTCTATGAAATAATAAAACCTATTGAATTCTATTTATAATAGATTTTCGAATTATTAAAGTATGAATTATTAAAGTGAATTATTAAAGTATGAATTATTAAAGTGAATTATTAAAGTATGAATTATTAAAGTGAATTATTAAAGTATGAATTATTAAAGTGAATTATTAAAGTGAATTATTAAAGTATGAATTATTAAAGTGAATTATTAAAGTATGAATTATTAAAGTGAATTATTAAAGTATGAATTATTAAAGTTAAAGTAAAGTAAAAGTAAAGTAAAGGTAAAGTTAAAGTATAGTAAAAGTATAAAACTATGTACATATAATACGCGTATAAATATATATAATATTAATTTAAATCGTTATATATATTTGATAAAATAAAATATAAATATCGTTATTTTATCATACTAGTTAAGTAATGAGTGGTCAAAAAGAATAGATTTCTTAAATCACAGTGGACCTCATAACATAGGCCCGTAATCATATCATAATGTATCTGATAATTCAATCATTTGATATTATCTCTTAATTCTGTCAATAAATATATCGAAACAAATACGTTCATGTAAAGTATCATATATCTAATACTTTGTTAATGTTTTCAGTTAATATTATATATTATATATACATATCTATATACACATAATTTTTCGTGAATCGTCGAACACGGTCAAAGGATAATTGATTACATGAATGTAGTTCTAAACTTTTTGAGATTCAACATTACAAATTCTGCTTATCGTGTCGGAAACATATAAAGGTTAAGTTTAAATTTGGTCAGAAATTTTCGGGTCGTCACATATATATATATATATATATATATATATATATATATATATATATATATATATATATTTGCTCTGTATTATTTCAAGATATTATTAGTATACATAAAATATTACGACGGAGTGCTGTCCGAGTGATTTCAAAATAGTTTTTTTGAATGAGTCGAAGCTAAGGAAAGTATGGGTTATAGCTATGGAGGTGATGGGTATGGTTCATGGGTATGCTCGTGAGGTCAATCTAGTGTTTATCATCTCCGTTGCGTCTACGTACTTTCCTGCAATATTGAATCTCAATATTGATACGTTCGTGAATCCGAGGCCAACCTTGCACTTATTAAATGACGTTATATGTATTTTTACTACGAAATACAGTATTGTGAGTTTCATTTGCTCCCTTTTATATATATTTTTGGGACTGAGAATACATGCGCTGTTTTTATAAATGTTTTACGAAATAGGCACAAGTACTAAAACTAATTCTACGTGGGTTTAAACCAAAAATATACCCTTAGCTTGGTAACATTAAACTACTTGTCTATGTACGGTAGGCGCGAATCCTAAAGATAGATCTATTGGGCCTGACAAACCCCATCCTGACTATGGGATGCTTTAGTACTTCGAGGTTATTTTAAACACACCTGATCTGGTGTACTTCAGAGGGTAAAACATGAACGTTAAGGCTTGTTACCGGGTACCTACAACTTATAGAATACTTTTATACACTTGCGAGTGTACATATATTTATAAACGGAAATCTTGTGGTCTATTAATATATTGAAATGATTGTTATGATAAACCTGTGAACTCACCAACCTTTTGGTTGACACTTTAAAGCATGTTTATTCTCAAGTATTAAAGAAATCTCCCGTTGTGCATTAGCTCATTTTAAGGATATTACTTGGAGTCATTCATGGCATATTTTGAAAGACGTTGCATTCGAGTCATTGAGTTCATCAAGATTATTATTAAGCCAATTATAGTTGGATGTATTATGAAATGGTGTGCATGCCGTCAACTTTCGTTGTAAAGAAAGTTTGTCTTTTAAAAATGAATGCAATGTTTGTAAAATGTATCATATAGAGGTCAAATACCTCGCGATGTAATCAACTATTGTGAATCGTTTATAATGTATATGAACGGGTCCTTTCAGTTGGTATCAGAGCGGTGGTCTTAGCGAACCAGGTCTGCATTAGTGTGTCTAACTGATAGTCGTTATGATGCATTAGTGAGTCTGGACTTCGACCGTGTCTGTATTTCAAAAGTTTTGCTCATCATTCTTGTCAGAAATTACCTGCTTATCATTCTTAGTCTAGACACATCTTATTGCATTGATTGCATGAATAGTGTATAGACAAAATTCATATCTTAGCGTATCTGCTAATTCATATCTTAGCGTATCTGTTACTGTAAACTTTGCCTGACATATTCCGTAAATTCCTCCGTAATCTACGAAACCTTTTGCTCTATATAATTAGAATACCACCCGATAGCCGGAAAATCATTTCATATCGAAAAATTCTTTATTCAATCGTACGAAATGGAATTCGTCATTAGTTCAAGTCTCTCGGATTCCGAAATGGAATCCCACTCAAGTTCCGAAAGCAGTGTGACCGGAATGGATCAACCAATTAGTCATCATCTATTCTGGATGAATTGGGGATGGGTTCGTAGCCTCCTTAATCATTGGAGACAAGAAGAAGGTGATCCCTTCCATCCACCACATTGCCCTCTTGGCGAAGAACCTGAAGCACTTACCGGCGAACCTATCCGAAACACCATTTTCTCTCTTATTTCTAGAGTATCTCGTCACGATTACATATTATACCAAATTCTAGATTTTATTTATCCGCTCGTCCGAACCGACAATCACCCCGGTGTAATAGAAGAAGTCAACGAGCTTCGCGCTCGGGTAGTGGCTTTGGAGAATATGGTGCAAAGGTTACAAACACCAGCAGCAGCACCAGCAGCATAAACAGTACCACCATCAGCAAAACCAACAGTACCATCACCACCACCAACAACAACATCCACATCCCACACCGCAACATCACAATATGTATCTCAAACATCAACGTCATACGCCCTGTAAAGATCCAGGAATATCAACAACAACAAACGATGAAGTATTAATTCATAAACTTCATTGAAGAGATATCTCTGCGGCAGTTATGTAATCTCCAAAATCTTAGAGATTATTTAATTCTGACCGTAAATCGGATGAGTGAACGGAGATGGTAGAGTAGAAACTTTGATCGAAAATGGTGTACGATTTACAAGCTAGAATTGTTTTACCAACAGCATCAACAGGACCGTAGCATCATCAACACAGTCAGTGCCGTCAGTATCGTCAGAATCAACAGCACCTGTAACATCACAAACTCTGTCAGTTCAATAATCATTGTGGACATCATTACGAATCAACAACAAATATATTGTATCAACGAGTTATGAAGTATTAACTCATTTCCAATCGAAAGATTTATATGTATATTTTATATGTATAAATTTTTAAACCATAATAAATCTTCCCGTACTAAGCTATTATGTGTGAATCTTAACTACTCAGTTAATTCATATTACAAATATGCAATGATGTACGTCCTTCGTCCGCAACTTAACCATCGTTAATTACAATCTCGGTCTCAATTCAATAAAAAATCCAATTTATAATAAATCAAGTGTATTATTCGAATATATGTTTGATTTTACGCTTTCATCATCGATGTACTCGAAACTTTTCAAATAACATCATTCGTACCTTGCGAAGTTCACAAGAATTTCACGAAAACCAACAAATAACAAAGTAATGATTCATAATTTCAATATTATTGAAGAAATACTTATGCAATTTATAAAATTTTAGGGATTACTCAATTCTAGTTCCAACCATAAAACAAATGAGTTTAATTTAATATTAACTCATTAAATCTATATTACATCTAAAGAAAATATACACATATATTTTCATAAAGACTGTAATAAACTTCTTTTGTACAAAATATTAATTGTGAAATTTTTTTAACGGGTAGGTAATACCCGAGAGATATATAAATTCACAATTAATATATTACATTTTTCGAAACTGATTCAGCAATCATCAACTATACTCCCTACTTTCACAACAATATCCATTCTTTCATATAAATCAAAACAATCATACTCATTCAAATTCAATTACATATTCTGATTTTGAAATCGCATAATTCAATTCGAAATATAACCAGTATCATCACTCTTAGATTCCTATATCTTTCAAAGCTATACTTTGACTTCAAAACTGTGTTAGAACATCATATGTATTAACGATTACAATATGTGCTCAAACCCTTCGAAATTCCTGAAGACACTTCAACTAAGGAACAATCGAGATGATGATCCAACCACATGTTACCCACAGTTATACACCTGAAAAACTCTCAAAACCCAAGTCATAGTTCGACACGTATCCGTGTTAGACCCTTTGGCATTTACTAGCTAAAATAACTTTTCAATTCCGTTTCAAAATAGACAGTTTTGTCACAGCTCCAGCAAGTCATCTTCGACTTCTCAATCAAAACAGTCTTATTATAACCTCGATAGATACGTTGCCCTTTCGCCAACGTTACCGGGGAATCGTTTATATTCACCACATTAGCAATAAACTTACCAACAACTTCATTGATCTTTGACTTTCCAAAAAAAAAAATCATTATAATTATCGAAACCCTATCATATACTCATTCGTACCTTATAACAAGAATTGCCATACCAATTATTGAGAATCAGCAATCAGTATTTTGAAACCTCGCAGCATGTCTACATCAACAATTACATATACACACAACGTCTACCTCTAATACTTACATTCTTTGAATGAGAAATTTCTGAAAAACACCCTAAACTGCGAACCAGTTCTCGAAATTTTGGAAAATGCTGATGAAGCAGCAAAAACTGTAAACGACCTTAACAGTAAAAAGTTGGATGATAAAGGATAGTATATTGGCAAAGCTCAGAAAAAGAGAAGCTTTGGAACTGGAAAACGGATTGAGCAAAGTATGAATGAGGCTATGGACAAATCACAAAGGCTGAACCTGCCTTCAAAGAATCCAAATGATTCAGTACTTGCTGAAGTCATTAACGAATACCTTGCTCCTGACTCTAAAGCCTTGCGGGCAATATCCTTCATCATCCTCTGATATTAGACATTCTAAGATATCATCGTATCTTTCATTATAAATATCATCCATACTTCTGAAGATATTTTTATAATTATTCTTATCTGAAATCATTTACCTCTTCGCGCTATCTGTATTATATCATAAAAGAAACTATTTTAGTTTCTAAATTCTGAAACATTCGAGTTTAAAATAGGAATATTCTTGAAGAAGTGTTGGGAGCTGAAGCATGAGTTAGTATAATATAATGACACTTGATCAACGTGATTATATTACAGTAATTCATGCTGAGTTTCTAAATGAAACATGATGATTCACAGATCATAACGTCATCATGTGCTATGTTACACGACTCTTGTATTCTCTTTGATCTCTAAATATCAAGAAAATATTTCTTGATGATTCGGCCTTTTCCGAGGTATTCTGGTAATTTGACAAGTCAAGATCGTGTCATTACAATTTCCTTCCTAGAACATTAACAATGTTCATTTCGAAATTTATATCTGCGAATTTTGGACCATTACAAGCGGTGCTTAATCGCAAGAAGAAGAAACGGAAGGACAAAGCTCTGAACCAGAAATGGGAGTATAGATCATAGCAAATAGAAGAGACCATTAACTGTGGATGACAATGATTATAGAAGAAGCAAGGACTTTGAAATATAAGGGAAGATATAAAACCCAACAACAACCCAGAAATCACAAACCGTATATATCAATGCATATAGCAATATAAAGACACGGGAGAACTAAAAACACTATAAAACCAAGAGTATAGTAGAAGTAAATAGATTCTTCCGGAGGCAGATGAAAAAGAAGAGCGACAGATATGAAAGTGAGGAGTATATCAAGAATCAGCACTGGATGAAGCATATTGACAAATACTTTAAAATATGAGTTGAGAAGGTGTGAGTTGTAAGAAAACAAATGAGGTGGATTTATAGTAAAATATCCGACAGAGAAATCAAAATGGATTATCGCATTAATTCGAAGAGGATCATAATTTCCTTAATCACCGAATAATCAAATTCAATATAGATTACAAAGATTTTCTTTTCGGAGATCAATCGTGATGACGTCAAAAGATACGACGAATCACTATTATCTTATTTCATTCATTTACGATAACTTCACTCATACGCTTCGAGTAATCGAATTATTTTATACATTCTTCTTGAACATGATAAAACTCTATAATCGTTATAATAACATTCTCATTGTTAGTCATGACGACCTCTATCAAATTTCGGGGACGAAATTTCTTTAACGGGTAGGTACTGTGACGACCCGGAAATTTTCGACCAAATTTAAACTTTAATCTTTATATTATTCAGACACGATAAGCAAAGTTTGTTAAGTTAAATCTCAAGAATTTTAAACTGTGTTCATACATTCATTATAACCTCGACCAAATTCCGACGATTCACGAACCGTTATATATAAATAGATATGTATATGTATATATATATATATATATATATATATTATAACTTGAGAATATTAATTAAGTATTAAACGTATAATACTTTACACGAATGTATTTGTTTCAATATGATTTTCGACGAAAAAAATATATTAAATGATTGAATTATCAGAAACATTGAATTATGATTACAAGTCTCTGTTGAGAGGTCCACTATGATTTGAGAAAATCTATTCCTCTTAACGATATTCAGAATAATTTGTAAAGCTATTTATAAATAAAAACAAAAAGTGTCATTTACGAAAGTTAGACAAAAGTTAGTGGAGAATTGGTTTCCATAATATTCTATTAATCTATTTTCAAACGTACAAAGACGTTTTCAGTTTAAAAAGAACTTTATTATTAAAACGTATATAACTTTTATAAATATCTAGAATCACTTTTGACAACTCATTACTTAACCAGTATAATAAATATAACGATATTTATATTTTATTTCATTAAATATATATAACGATTTAAATTAATATTATATATATTTATACGCGTATTATACATACATAGTTTTTTATACTTTTACTATACTTTAACTTTACCTTTACTTTACTTTTACTTTACTTTAACTTTAATAATTCACTTTAATAATTCATACTTTAATAATTCACTTTAATAATTCATACTTTAATAATTCACTTTAATAATTCATACTTTAATAATTCACTTTATAATTCAAAAATATATTATAAATAGAATTCAATAGGTTTCATTATTTCATAGAAACTTGAAAATATATTTCTCTAAACTCTCTCAATTGATATATATATATATATATATATATATATATATATATATATATATATATATATATATATATATATATATTTGCTCTGTATTATTTCAAGATATTATTAGTATACATAAAATATTACGACGGAGTGCTGTCCGAGTGATTTCAAAATAGTTTTTTTGAATGAGTCGAAGCTAAGGAAATTATGGGTTATAGCTATGGAGGTGATGGGTATGGTTCATGGGTATGCTCGTGAGGTCAATCTAGTGTTTATCATCTCCGTTGCGTCTACGTACTTTCATGCAATATTGAATCTCAATATTGATACGTTCGTGAATCCGAGGCCAACCTTGCACTTATTAAATGACGTTATATGTATTTTTACTACGAAATACAGTATTGTGAGTTTCATTTGCTCCCTTTTATATATATTTTTGGGACTGAGAATACATGCGCTGTTTTTATAAATGTTTTACGAAATAGGCACAAGTACTAAAACTAATTCTACGTGGGTTTAAACCAGAAATATACCCTTAGCTTGGTAACATTAAACTACCTGTCTATGTACGGTAGGCGCGAATCCTAAAGATAGATCTATTGGGCCTGACAAACCCCATCCTGACTATGGGATGCTTTAGTACTTCGAGGTTATTTTAAACACACCTGATCTGGTGTACTTCAGAGGGTAAAACATGAACGTTAAGGCTTGTTACCGGGTGCCTACAACTTATAGAATACTTTTATACACTTGCGAGTGTACATATATTTATAAACGGAAATCTTGTGGTCTATTAATATATTGAAATGATTGTTATGATAAACCTGTGAACTCACCAACCTTTTGGTTGACACTTTAAAGCATGTTTATTCTCAGGTATTAAAGAAATCTCCCGCTGTGCATTAGCTCATTTTAAGGATATTACTTGGAGTCATTCATGGCATATTTTGAAAGACGTTGCATTCGAGTCATTGAGTTCATCAAGATTATTATTAAGCCAATTATAGTTGGATGTATTATGAAATGGTGTGCATGCCATCAACTTTCGTTGTAAAGAAAGTTTGTCTTTTAAAAACGAATGCAATGTTTGTAAAATGCATCATATAGAGGTCAAATACCTCGCGATGTAATCAACTATTGTGAATCGTTTATAATGTATATGAACGGGTCCTTACAGTTGGTATCAGAGCGGTGGTCTTAGCGAACCAGGTCTGCATTAGTGTGTCTAACTGATAGTCGTTATGATGCATTAGTGAGTCTGGACTTCGACCGTGTCTGCATTTCAAAAGTTTTGCTCATCATTCTTGTCGGAAATTACCTGCTTATCATTCTTAGTCTAGACACATCTTATTGCATTGATTGCATGAATAGTGTATAGACAAAATTCATATCTTAGCGTATCTGCTAATTCATATCTTAGCGTATCTGTTACTGTAAACTTTGCCTGACATATTCCGTAAATTCCTCCGTAATCTACGAAACCTTTTGCTCTATATAATTAGAATACCACCCGATAGCCGGAAAATCATTTCATATCGAAAAATTCTTTATTCAATCGTACGAAATGGAATTCGTCATTAGTTTAAGTCCCTCGGATTCCGAAATGTAATCCCACTCAAGTTCCAAAAGCAGTGTGACCGGAATGGATCAACCAATTAGTCATCATCTATTCTGGATGAATTGGGGATGGGTTCGTAGCCTCCTTAATCATTGGAGACAAGAAGAAGGTGATCCCTTCCATCCACCACATTGCCCTCTTGGCGAAGAACCTGAAGCACTTACCGGCGAACCTATCCGAAACACCATTTTCTCTCTTATTTCTAGAGTATCTCGTCACGATTACATATTATACCAAATTCTAGATTTTATTTATCCGCTCGTCCGAACCGACAATCACCCCGGTGTAATAGAAGAATTCAACGAGCTTCGCGCTCGGGTAGTGGCTTTGGAGAATATGGTGCAAAGGTTACAAACACCAGCAGCAGCACCAGCAGCATAAACAGTACCACCATCAGCAACACCAACAGTACCATCACCACCACCAACAACAACATCCACATCCCACACCGCAACATCACAATATGTATCTCAAACATCAACGTCATACGCCCTGTAAAGATCCAGGAATATCAACAACAACAAACGATGAAGTATTAATTCATAAACTTCATTGAAGAGATATCTCTGCTGCAGTTATGTAATCTCCAAAATCTTAGAGATTATTTAATTCTGACCGTAAATTGGATGAGTGAACGGAGATGGTAGAGTAGAAACTTTGATCGAAAATGGTGTACGATTTACAAGCTAGAATTGTTTTACCAACAGCATCAACAGGACCGTAGCATCATCAACACAGTCAGTGCCGTCAGTATCGTCAGAATCAACAGCACCTGTAACATCACAAACTCTGTCAGTTCAATAATCATTGTGGACATCATTACGAATCAACAACAAATATATTGTATCAACGAGTTATGAAGTATTAACTCATTTCCAATCGAAAGATTTATATGTATATTTTATATGTATAAATTTTTAAACCATAATAAATCTTCCCGTACTAAGCTATTATGTGTGAATCTTAACTACTCAGTTAATTCATATTACAAATATGCAATGATGTACGTCCTTCGTCCGCAACTTAACCATCGTTAATTACAATCTCGGTCTCAATTCAATAAAAAATCCAATTTATAATAAATCAAGTGTATTATTCGAATATATGTTTGATTTTACGCTTTCATCATCGATGTACTCGAAACTTTTCAAATAACATCATTCGTACCTTGCGAAGTTCACAAGAATTTCACGAAAACCAACAAATAACAAAGTAATGATTCATAATTTCAATATTATTGAAGAAATACTTATGCAATTTATAAAATTTTAGGGATTACTCAATTCTAGTTCCAACCATAAAACAAATGAGTTTAATTTAATATTAACTCATTAAATCTATATTACATCTAAAGAAAATATACACATATATTTTCATAAAGACTGTAATAAACTTCTTTTGTACAAAATATTAATTGTGAAATTTTTTTTAACGGGTAGGTAATACCCGAGAGATATATAAATTCACAATTAATATATTACATTTTTCGAAACTGATTCAGCAATCATCAACTATACTCCCTACTTTCACAACAATATCCATTCTTTCATATAAATCAAAACAATCATACTCATTCAAATTCAATTACATATTCTGATTTTGAAATTGCATAATTCAATTCGAAATATAACCAGTATCATCACTCTTAGATTCCTATATCTTTCAAAGCTATACTTTGACTTCAAAACTGTGTTAGAACATCATATGTATTAACGATTACAATATGTGCTCAAACCCTTCGAAATTCCTGAAGACACTTCAACTAAGGAACAATCGAGATGATGATCCAACCACATGTTACCCACAGTTATACACCTGAAAAACTCTCAAAACCCAAGTCATAGTTCGACACGTATCCGTGTTAGACCCTTTGGCATTTACTAGCTAAAATAACTTTTCAATTCCGTTTCAAAATAGACAGTTTTGTCACAGCTCCAGCAAGTCATCTTCGACTTCTCAATCAAAACAGTCTTATTATAACCTCGATAGATACGTTGCCCTTTCGCCAACGTTACCGGGGAATCGTTTATATTCACCACATTAGCAATAAACTTACCAACAACTTCATTGATCTTTGACTTTCCAAAAAAAAAATCATTATAATTATCGAAACCCTATCATATACTCATTCGTACCTTATAACAAGAATTGCCATACCAATTATTGAGAATCAGCAATCAGTATTTTGAAACCTCGCAGCATGTCTACATCAACAATTACATATACACACAACGTCTACCTCCAAGACTTACATTCTTTGAATGAGAAATTTCTGAAAAACACCCTAAACTGCGAACCAGTTCTCGAAATTTTGGAAAATGCTGATGAAGCAGCAAAAACTGTAAACGACCTTAACAGTAAAAAGTTGGATGATAAAGGATAGTATATTGGCAAAGCTCAGAAAAAGAGAAGCTTTGGAACTGGAAAACGGATTGAGCAAAGTATGAATGAGGCTGTGGATAAATCACAAAGGCTGAACCTGCCTTCAAAGAATCCAAATGATTCAGTACTTGCTGAAGTCATTAACGAATACCTTGCTCCTGACTCTAAAGCCTTGCGGGCAATATCCTTCATCATCCTCTGATATTAGACATTCTAAGATATCATCGTATCTTTCATTATAAATATCATCCATACTTCTGAAGATATTTTTATAATTATTCTTATCTGAAATCATTTACCTCTTCGCGCTATCTGTATTATATCATAAAAGAAACTATTTTAGTTTCTAAATTCTGAAACATTCGAGTTTAAAATAGGAATATTCTTGAAGAAGTGTTGGGAGCTGAAGCATGAGTTAGTATAATATAATCACACTTGATCAACGTGATTATATTACAGTAATTCATGCTGAGTTTCTAAATGAAACATGATGATTCACAGATCATAACGTCATCATGTGCTATGTTACACGACTCTTGTATTCTCTTTGATCTCTAAATATCAAGAAAATATTTCTTGATGATTCGGCCTTTTCCGAGGTATTCTGGTAATTTAACAAGTCAAGATCGTGTCATTACAATTTCCTTCCTAGAACATTAACAATGTTCATTTCGAAATTTATATCTGCGAATTCTGGACCATTACAAGCGGTGCTTAATCGCAAGAAGAAGAAACGGAAGGACAAAGCTCCGAACTAGAAATGGGAGTATAGATCATAGCAAATAGAAGAGAGCATTAACTGTGGATGATAATGATTATAGAAGAAGCAAGGACTTTGAAATATAAGGGAAGATATAAAACCCAACAACAACCCAGAAATCACAAACCGTATATATCAATGCATATAGCAATATAAAGACACGGGAGAACTAAAAACACTATAAAACCAAGAGTATAGTAGAAGTAAATAGATTCTTCCGGAGGCAGATGAAAAAGAAGAGCGACAGATATGAAAGTGAGGAGTATATCAAGAATCAGCACTGGATGAAGCATATTGACAAATACTTTAAAATATGAGTTGAGAAGGTGTGAGTTGTAAGAAAACAAATGAGGTGGATTTATAGTAAAATATCCGACAGAGAAATCAAAATGGATTATCGCATTAATTCGAAGAGGATCATAATTTCCTTAATCACCGAATAATCAAATCCAATATAGATTACAAAGATTTTCTTTTCGGAGATCAATCGTGATGTCGTCAAAAGATACGACGAATCACTATTATCTTATTTCATTCATTTACGATAACTTCACTCATACGCTTCGAGTAATCGAATTATTTTATACATTCTTCTTGAACATGATAAAACTCTATAATCGTTATAATAACATTCTCATTGTTAGTCATGATGACCTCTATCAAATTTTGAGGACGAAATTTCTTTAACGGGTAGGTACTGTGACGACCCGGAAATTTTCGACCAAATTTAAACTTTAATCTTTATATTATTCAGACACGATAAGCAAAGTTTGTTAAGTTAAATCTCAAGAATTTTAAACTGTGTTCATACATTCATTATAACCTCGACCAAATTCCGACGATTCACGAACCGTTATATATAAATAGATATGTATATGTATATATATATTATAACTTGAGAATATTAATAAAGTATTAAACGTATAATACTTTACATGAACGTATTTGTTTCAATATGATTTTCGACGAAAAAAATATATTAAATGATTGAATTATCAGAAATATTGAATTATGATTACAAGTCTCTGTTGAGAGGTCCACTATGATTTAAGAAAATCTATTCCTCTTAACGATATTCAGAATAATTTGTAAAGCTATTTATAAATAAAAACAAAAAGTGTCATTTACGAAAGTTAGACAAAAGTTAGTGGAGAATTGGTTTCCATAATATTCTATTAATCTATTTTCAAACGTACAAAGACGTTTTCAGTTTAAAAAGAACTTTATTATTAAAACGTATATAACTTTTATAAATATCTAGAATCACTTTTGACAACTCATTACTTAACCATTATAATAAATATAACGATATTTATATTTTATTTCATTAAATATATATAACGATTTAAATTAATATTATATATATTTATACGCGTATTATACATACATAGTTTTTTATACTTTTACTATACTTTAACTTTACCTTTACTTTACTTTTACTTTACTTTAACTTTAATAATTCACTTTAATAATTCATACTTTAATAATTCACTTTAATAATTCATACTTTAATAATTCACTTTAATAATTCATACTTTAATAATTCACTTTATAATTCAAAAATCTATTATAAATAGAATTCAATAGGTTTCATTATTTCATAGAAACTTGAAAATATATTTCTCTAAACTCTCTCAATTGATATATATATATATATATATATATATATATATATATATATATATATATATATATATATATATATATATATATTTGCTCTGTATTATTTCAAGATATTATTAGTATACATAAAATATTACGACGGAGTGCTGTCCGAGTGATTTCAAAATAGTTTTTTTGAATGAGTCGAAGCTAAGGAAACTATGGGTTATAGCTATGGAGGTGATGGGTATGGTTCATGGGTATGCTCGTGAGGTCAATCTAGTGTTTATCATCTCTGTTGCATCTACGTACTTTCCTGCAATATTGAATCTCAATATTGATACGTTTGTGAATCCGAGGCCAACCTTGCACTTATTAAATGACGTTATATGTATTTTTACTACGAAATACAGTATTGTGAGTTTCATTTGCTCCCTTTTATATATATTTTTGGGACTGAGAATACATGCGTTGTTTTTATAAATGTTTTACGAAATAGGCACAAGTACTAAAACTAATTCTACGTGGGTTTAAACCAGAATTATACCCTTAGCTTGGTAACATTAAACTACTTGTCTATGTACGGTAGGCGCGAATCCTAAAGATAGATCTATTGGGCCTGACAAACCCCATCCTGACTATGGGATGCTTTAGTACTTCGAGGTTATTTTAAACATACCTGATCTGGTGTACTTCAGAGGGTAAAACATGAACGTTAAGGCTTGTTACCGGGTGCCTACAACTTATAGAATACTTTTATACACTTGCGAGTGTACATATATTTATAAACGGAAATCTTGTGGTCTATTAATATATTGAAATGATTGTTATGATAAACCTGTGCACTCACCAACCTTTTGGTTGACACTTTAAAGCATGTTTATTCTCAGGTATTAAAGAAATCTTCCGCTGTGCATTAGCTCATTTTAAGGATATTACTTGGAGTCATTCATGGCATATTTTGAAAGACGTTGCATTCGAGTCATTGAGTTCATCAAGATTATTATTAAGCCAATTATAGTTTGATGTATTATGAAATGGTGTGCATGCCGTCAACTTTCGTTGTAAAGAAAGTTTGTCTTTTAAAAACGAATGCAATGTTTGTAAAATGTATCATATAGAGGTCAAATACCTCGCGATGTAATCAACTATTGTGAATCGTTTATAATGTATATGAACGGGTCCTTTCAGTAATCATGATGTTGGACTAAATATTAAAGACGGGGTAATTGGGCTTTGTACCATAATTGGGGTTTGGACAAAAGAATGACACTTGTGGAAATTAGACTATGGGCTATTAATGGGCTTTATATTTGTTTAACTAAATGATAGTTTGTTAATTTTAATATAAAGATTTACAATTGGACGTACCTATAAATAACCACATACACTCGATCGGATACGATGGGCGGGATATTTATATGTACGAATAATCGTTCATTTAACCGGATACGGGAATGGATTAATAGTCTATGGAATTATTAAAACAGGGGTGAAATTATGTACAAGGACACTTGGCATAATTGATAACAAAGTATTAAAACCTTGAGTTACACGCAGTCGATAACCTGGTGTAATTATTAAACAAAGTATTAAAACCTTGTTACAATTTAAGTCCCCAATTAGTTGGAATATTTGACTTCGGGTATAAGGATAATTTGACGAGGACACTCGCACTTTAAATTTATGACCGATGGACTGTTATGGACAAAAACCAGACGAACATATTAAATAATCCAGGATAAAGGACAATTAACCCATGGGCATAAAACTAAAATCAACACGTCAAACATCATGATTACGGAAGTTTAAATAAGCATAATATATTTTATTTCAATTTTCCTCGTACTTTTATTTATTGTTATTTATTTTATATTGTTAGTTAAATATCGTCATTCACTTTACGCTTCGCTTAAAATATAAAATCGACAAACCGGTCATTAAATGGTAAAACCCCCTTTTATATATTATTAATATAATATATTTTGTACGAATATAATTGTTTAAAATATAGTGTGAAATAAGCCAGCTCCCTGTGGAACGAACCGGACTTACTAAAAACTATACTACTCTACGATTAGGTACACTGCCTATAGTGTTGTAGGAAGGTTTAGGTATATCCCATTTGTAAATAAATAATTAAAACTTGTGTAATTTGTAACGTATTTCGTAGTAAAATATAGTACTATCACGTACCCCCACGCTACCACATCAAAAACAAACTACAAAAGAGCACAATACACAAAGTAGCTACACGCTACGTATTCGCCAAGCTAACGTCACAAGATTAGCTACAACACAATAATAAGTATATATGCGTATATAACAAATATAATCAAACAATAACGATAAGGTTAACCCCTTAACCCAAACCACATGAAGGTCATCCGAACTACCCGAGCCTTAGTGAATTTGCACTACCCGAGATTTACTTCCTTCACCACTTCTACAACCGAGGTTGGCCGAACTACCCGAGCCTTAGTGAATTCGCACAACCCGAAATTCACCACCTCATCACCAAGATGACCGAAACAACCTGAGTCATCATGAATCCGCACTAACTGAGATTCATTTCCTCAACAACAAATGCTAGCAACCCATCGCCAAAAGGGTTATCCAAAACGCTAGCCAATTCACAACGCCAAGGGTAAAAACCCACAACGCATAAGTGTATCACATGGACCCGAAGCACAAGGTCCATTCTCCCACACGATACGCTTATGGATACGCTTATGGTCACCCTACACACACGCACCCATTTTACACATACACATGTGCATAGTAAATTTACACTCACCTTGTCGCCTTGATGAATGCCACCGAATAATCCACAATCGCCAATGGAAAGTACCTATTCCATTTATCACATAACAAGTAACACAATTAGGGTGGATATACAAATCAACCCAAATTGACAACTAGTGCAATTCCGACCCAAAAGCACTTCCAAGCACAAACCGCACCCAAACTAACCAATAATCACTAACACAAGTGAGAATGGTCTTAATATGCCAATTAAACTCAATCATAGGTGTTAAACACCTATCTTACCCAAAATGACACTTAAACCCTAATTTTGACCCATAAGAAGTCGACATCACGCCTTTAGCAAGTTTTGACACCAAAACATATTTAACTCGGTTTTATACTTCAACTTAATCCATTTTAAGTTTATAAACCTTATTAAATCGACAATTGGGTCATAATCATCACCAAACCCTAATTTTGACTCTAGTCAAAATTAGTCAACCACATGAACCCTAATGGTCTTCAAAACATCAATAATCACTAATACTAGTGATTATTCACTCTTTGCAAGCCTCACAAGTATAAACTTGCATACCAACCCAAAACCCGCCAACATCAACAATAAACCCAAATCTTGGTGTTAATCTTCAATTAACAACTAATGGGGTTTCATTTATGAACTCACAATCAAAAGCCCCAAATTTAGATGATGAACACAAAAATAAAATTCGGAGTTAGAGCTTACCGCTAGTATCAAATTGTAGCCAAGAACAAAGAGAACAAAGTTGCCTCTTACGCCTTCGACCAAAACCCGGATCTTCCTTTCCAAAAATCCCTTTGAATCAATTGGGGTGTTTGAGTTTTTGAGAGAAAATGAAGAAGAAAAGGAAAAAGATAAAAAGGAAATGAAATGAATGGACCAGATTTGAGGTCTATAATCTGCCTCATACGCGAAAAGACCAAAACACCCTTGAATATCTTTTAAAATCACAAAATTGGTACCAGTCCGCCCAGATCGCCGCGCCGCGACCCCAATTCCTCGCGCCGCGCCATTTAACGTGGTCTGGTGGTTGCCTTGACATGCCTCCTGATTCTGAAACTAGTTAATCGCCGCGCCGCGACCCATTCTGTCGCTCCGCGACCTTCTGAACAGTCTGATTCTGACTCTGAATTTCAGGGACTGAACTTGCCTAACTCTGGTTCTGATGTAAATTCTGAAAATGCATAAGTGTTAGGTTCAGTTTTAGTGGCGTTTTCTGCTGCGCACATTTACTGACACTTTCAGGAACCTTTCTTACGCACAAAAATTTGGGATCTTACAACGTTGCATTCAAAATCATCTCCGTGTATCATATAGATGTCAATACCTCGCAATGGGACCAGAGATAACGTACCACATCAATGGCGATTTTGACGGGTCGTTACACTTAATTCCCTATTTATAACTCAAAGTTGCCATGAAGAAATACTAATACCAAATTTAAATATGTAAAATCGATCTTAAAAAAGTACTCGTATATTTAAACTTTACAATTAATTTGAATTGAGTTATATTATTATTAATATAACCTCTAGTGTGTGTGTCTATATATATATATATATATATATATATATATATATATATATATATATATATATATAAACCCAGAACTAAAAGTGATTAAGTAAATATCAATATTAAAGGCATGTACACTTGCTTAATCAACTTGAAGCATTAGGATTGTTCTGTTGTTCACTTAGGAGCTAATTGTGTTCAAACTTTGGACTAGTATCCCTAATAGATGTTCTTATGATCAATCAACACTTACAAATTCCAATAAGTTTGCATTAATTGAATCTAGTTGAATCATGCAATTGTCATTAGTACTTTGGGTTTCGTAGACATTGCTTAGGACTTTGTAGCAAATTAAAATGTGCCTAAAACGATATAAAGGTAATTGAGATATCAAATCTCAAAGTCAGATGGTTGGTATAAAGTGACTTTGATGCAAGGACGAAAGTGGAATTCATATAATCATATTAGTGAACTATGTCAATACGAGTATGCTAATTGATTAAACCTTACTCTAAAACTATGTTTCGAAATTGAATTTAATGCATGGTCTCTGTATAATTGATTGTAATAGAGTGTATTCTGAATCATACAGTTCTCACTCGAAATTTTTAAATTACAAAGCCAACTCGGATAATAGTGACACAAATATTGTTCATATGATCAGCTATAAGATATTTAAATTTGTAATACAAACAAAAGGCCATTTCTGTTTACCATGTAAGTAATGCCCAATTGAACACAATCAACAATGAAAAAGAGATTAGAAGAAATTAGTCAATCAGTAGACTTTACCTGGATCGGGTCAATATATAGGTGGATTTGCAAGGATAGAAATATACCCGTATTTCATTATGGTCTCACTTTCTTAAACCTTTTTTAGATAGTATAAATGTTAATATCCATATCCTTTGTTGAACGTAGCTCTTAGGTCTACGTTGTGAAAATACACATTTTCAACACAACCTACGAAATCTCTTGAATATGCCAATTGCGTATCAAACTTTTCGCAATATCTGTTGTGTGAGACGAGAAGGATATCTATTTAGGGAAGGTGCTGGTCAAACTATGGGGCGATGAAATGATAAACAATATTATGGAAGCCAAAGTAGAAGACGAGAGCATTTTCTATGTACAAGTGATTGAGGATGTGGCCGGAATCGTTGAAATTGAAATGGAGGAAGCTGACTCAAGCAATGATATGTCCGATTCCAATTGCAATAATGATCTAGACAATGATTCAACACATGAGGACTCGGAAAATGAAGATGAAGCCTGGTTACCGGAAAATGTTAATCCGATATTCACCGGAGAAGACAAAGAATCAAAAGTCTTTGCCACGTCAGCAAATTTTTATGATATTAATGGCGACGGTTCTTTCCCCAACCCTAACAGCACAAAAAAATTAAATGAAGAAAATCAAAACTCGACGCTCAAGGAACAACTCCCCAAGTCACGATGTTAACCTACATAACCTAGATAACTGAAATGTCCCGTTCTTATTGATTAAAAACGTTCCATATTAATTGATTTCGTTGCGAGGTTTTGACCTCTATATGAGACGTTTTTCAAAGACTGCATTCATTTTAAAACAAACCATAACCTTTATTTCATCAATAAAGGTTTAAAAAGCTTTACGTAGATTATCAAATAATGATAATCTAAAATATCCTGTTTACACACAACCATTACATAATGGTTTACAATACAAATATGTTACAACAAAATAAGTTTCTTGAATGCAGTTTTTACACAATATCATACAAGCATGGACTCCAAATCTCGTCCTTATTTAAGTATGCGACAGCGGAAGCTCTTAATAATCACCTGAGAATAAACATGCTTAAAACGTCAACAAAAATGTTGGTGAGTTATAGGTTTAACCTATATATATCAAATCATAATAATAGACCACAAGATTTCATATTTCAATACACATCCCATACATAGAGATAAAAATCATTCATATGGTGAACACCTGGTAACCGACATTAACAAGATGCATATATATAAGAATATCCCCATCATTCCGGGACACCCTTCGGATATGATATAAATTTCGAAGTACTAAAGCATCCGGTACTTTGGATGGGGTTTGTTAGGCCCAATAGATCTATCTTTAGGATTCGCGTCAATTAGGGTGTCTGTTCCCTAATTCTTAGATTACCAGACTTAATAAAAAGAGGCATATTCGATTTCGATAATTCAACCATAGAATGTAGTTTCACGTACTTGTGTCTATTTTGTAAATCATTTATAAAACCTGCATGTATTCTCATCCCAAAAATATTAGATTTTAAAAGTGGGACTATAACTCACTTTCACGGATTTTTACTTCGTCGGGAAGTAAGACTTGGCCACTGGTTGATTCACGAACCTATAACAATATATACATATATATCAAAGTATGTTTAAAATATATTTACAACACTTTTAATATATTTTGATGTTTTAAGTTTATTAAGTCAGCTGTCCTCGTTAGTAACCTACAACTAGTTGTCCACAGTTAGATGTACAGAAATAAATCGATAAATATTATCTTGAATCAATCCACGACCCAGTGTATACGTATCTCAGTATTGATCATAACTCAAACTATATATATTTTGGAATCAACCTCAACCCTGTATAGCTAACTCCAACATTCACATATAGAGTGTCTATGGTTGTTCCGAAATATATATAGATGTGTCGACATGATAGGTCGAAACATTGTATACGTGTATATGGTATCTCAAGATTACATAATATACAATACAAGTTGATTAAGTTATGGTTGGAATAGATTTGTTACCAATTTTCACGTAGCTAAAATGAGAAAAATTATCCAATCTTGTTTTACCCATAACTTCTTCATTTTAAATCCATTTTGAGTGAATCAAATTGCTATGGTTTCATATTGAACTCTATTTTATGAATCTAAACAGAAAAAGTATAGGTTTATAGTCAGAAAAATAAGTTACAAGTCGTTTTTGTAAAGGTAGTCATTTCAGTCGAAAGAACGACGTCTAGATGACCATTTTAGAAAACATACTTCCACTTTGAGTTTAACCATAATTTTTGGATATAGTTTCATGTTCATAATAAAAATCATTTTCTCAGAATAACAACTTTTAAATCAAAGTTTATCATAGTTTTTAATTAACTAACCCAAAACAGCCCGCGGTGTTACTACGACGGCGTAAATCCGGTTTTACGGTGTTTTTCGTGTTTCCAGGTTTTAAATCATTAAGTTAGCATATCATATAGATATAGAACATGTGTTTAGTTTATTTTAAAAGTCAAGTTAGAAGGATTAACTTTTGTTTGCGAACAAGTTTAGAATTAACTAAACTATGTTCTAGTGATTACAAGTTTAAACCTTCGAATAAGATAGCTTTATATGTATGAATCGAATGATGTTATGAACGTCATTACTACCTTAAGTTCCTTGGATAAACCTACTTGAAAATAGAAAAATGGATCTAGCATCAACGGATCCTTGGATGGCTCGAAGTTCTTGAAGCAGAATCATGACACGAAAACAAGTTCAAGTAAGATCATCACTTGAAATAAGATTGTTATAGTTATAGAAATTGAACCAAAGTTTGAATATGATTATTACCTTGTATTAGAATGATAACCTACTATAAGAAACAAAGATTTCTTGAGGTTGGATGATCACCTTACAAGTATGGAAGTGAGCTAGCAAACTTGAAAGTATTCTTGATTTTATGTAACTAGAACTTGTAGAATATATGAAGAACACTTAGAACTTGAAGATAGAACTTGAGAGAGATCAATTAGATGAAGAAAATTGAAGAATGAAAGTGTTTGTAGGTGTTTTTGGTCGTTGGTGTATGGATTAGATATAAAGGATATGTAATTTTGTTTTCATGTAAATAAGTCATGAATGATTACTCATATTTTTGTAATTTTATGAGATATTTCATGCTAGTTGCCAAATGATGGTTCCCACATGTGTTAGGTGACTCACATGGGCTGCTAAGAGCTGATCATTGGAGTGTATATACCAATAGTACATATATCTAAAAGCTGTGTATTGTACGAGTACGAATACGGGTGCATACGAGTAGAATTGTTGATGAAACTGAACGATGATGTAATTGTAAGCATTTTTTTTAAATAGAAGTATTTTGATAAGTGTATTGAAGTCTTTCAAAAGTGTATAAATACATATTAAAACACTACATGTATATACATTTTAACTGAGTCGTTAAGTCATCGTTAGTCGTTACATGTAAGTGTTGTTTTGAAACCTTTAGGTTAACGATCTTGTTAAATGTTGTTAACCCAATGTTTATAATATCAAATGAGATTTTAAATTATTATATTATCATGATATTATCATGTATGAATATCTCTTAATATGATATATATACATTAAATGTCTTTACAACGATAATCGTTACATATATGTCTCGTTTAAAAATCATTAAGTTAGTAGTCTTGTTTTTACATATGTAGTTCATTGTTAATATATTTAATGATATGTTTACTTATCATAGTATCATGTTAACTATATATATATCCATATATATGTCATCATATAGTTTTTACAAGTTTTAACGTTCGTAAATCACCGGTCAACTTGGGTGGTCAATTGTCTATATGAAACATATTTCAATTAATCAAGTCTTAACAAGTTTGATTGCTTAACATGTTGGAAACATTTAATCATGTAAATATCAATCTCAATTAATATATATAAACATGGAAAAGTTCGGGTCACTACAATAACCAACAAACACCATCGACTTCCCCCAACTTAGTAAATGAATGTTTCAAAGATGTTCCTAATCCATCACCCAACTTTAGTAACCCAATCCACCAAGCCCAAGCCCAACCCGAGAACGATATATCCACTTATGGGCCCACCCCTGAAACACCTAACCCCGCAAGCCCACTAGAACCCTTAAACGAACTACTTGGCCTAGCAAATACATGCTTCGATTCAGACTCAACATCAGATCAAAACAGATGTTCACCTCCAGTCGTTGCTTCTGATCGACCCTCAAAACAATTAAGAGATAAAAAAAAAACCTCCAAAAGAAAAACCTTAAGTAAAAAGCCATCAGAATCCACCTGGTCATATATTAGGAGATGGAATCACTCTTCTAAGATCCTTAAAGCCAAATCTCAAGCGAGAAATCCAAACAGAAGGAAATTGTTTTCGAAGAGCAAATCTGTTTATAGTTCCATTCGAGGCAAAGGTATAAGTGCATACTCATTATCTAAAAATTCTCTGAATTGTGATGAGATTGGCGAAATCCTAGGCCTGTCGAGGAAAGTTGCAACCGCAAAAAATTGAGGTACCCTCTGTATCTTTTCAATCAATTTCGTGTTTTTTTTTTAATTTGTTAATTATGATGATTCTGTCACTTAACATAAGAGGACTAGGGTTAAAAGATAAAAATAAACTTAATTGGTTCAAAAAAGTTTGCTTTAACCAAAAACCGAATGTAATTGGACTACAGGAAACGAAAGTTGATAGTATATCAGAATAGTGGGTGGAAAGGATTTGGGGTAACAGTGATTTCAAATATGCTTTTAAAAAATCAAATGGCAACTCGGGGGGGGGGGGGGGGGGGGGGGGGGGGGCTTCTAACGGTTTGGGATCCTTATTTATTTACTGCTAACCGTGTTGTTTAACGAGACTCCTTTATTGCGATAAAAGGATTTTGGAAAGATGTAGGTACCGAGCTCATTTTAGTGAATACATACGGACCACAGAATGATACTGACAAAAAGAAAATGTGGCATGACCTCTCGAATATACTCAAGTATGATGGAGCTATGTGGGCTATTTTCGGGGATTTTAATGAAGTGAGATTCGAATCCGAAAGAAAGAATACCGATTTTTGCGAAAAAAGAGCCAAACTATTCAACGATTTCATTAAAGACAATTCATTGATTGATCTACCATTAGGAGGCAGAATTTATACGCGCATCAGCGACAACGGTAGAAAATTCAGCAAACTTGATAGATTTCTTGTTTCGGAGAATTTAATTCAGCAATGGCCTAATATTAATGTCATGGTTCTCGACAAGAAGCATACTGATCATTGCCCATTAATTCCAAAAGACGGGAACGTTGATTTTGGCCCTAAACCAGTTAAAGTCTTTGATGAATGGCTGAAACATAAAGATTCGTATGACATCATCAAATCAGCCTGGAACTTGAAGGTTAACAGTAATAGGCCTGATTGTATTTTTTGAGATAAATTGAAAAATGTCAAACAAGAACTTAGAAAATGGTATTCGACCTCAGAAGGCAAACTGAAAGCAGAAATAGAGGAGTTAATTAACACTGTGAATGATTGGGAAAGAAAAGCTGAGAATATAGATCTAAGTGAAGAACAACATGAGATTTGGTTAAAAGATCGTGAGTGTCTGTTGCAAAAAGAGAAAACACATTTCGAGATGCTTAAGCAAAAGGCAAGATTTAAATGGGCCCTAGAAGGGGATGAAAACAGCAAATTCTTTCATTCCTACATTCGCCGGAGGAACCAGAAAAACAACATCCATGGTGTCAATGTCGGTGGAGTTTGGACCACTAACCCTTCTTTTATTAAATCTGAAGCTTTTAATTTTTTTCAGGGTCTTTTCAAGAGAAGCACAACTGAATCCTGGATGCTTAATCAGTGGGATGGACCTACTCTAGAACCACACACGGTGGAAGCTTTAGAAGCCAAATTCACTGAATCAGAAGTCATTGATGCTATCAAAGGATGCGCAAAAACAAAGCACCAGGCCCGGATGGCTTCAATATCTTGTTCTACTCAAAATTCTGGGATATTATCAGGGATGATCTCTTGCATGCAATCAATTGGTTTTGGGAATCAGGTCAAATCTCTAACGGCAGTAATGCCTCCTTCATCACTCTCATTCCAAAGGTTAAGGATCCTCTAAACTTTTCTAATTATAGACCTATTAGTCTCATCGGGAGTTATTACAAAATCCTTTCAAAAATCCTTGCAAATAGAATCAGGAAGATAATACCGAGACTGATAGGTGATGAGCAAAGTGCCTTTATTTCTAATTGATATATTTTAGATGGCATTTTAATTGCACTTGAAACCATAGACGATCTCAAATCTAGAAACCAAAAAAGTTTTATTTTTAAAGTTGACTTTGAAAAAGCCTTTGATTGTCTTGATTGGGATTTTCTCGGGTCTATTATGAAATTTATGGGCTTTGGGAACAAATGGGCTAATTGGATCCTCTCGTGTTTAAATTCTACCTCGATTTTTGTTTTGGTTAATGGATCACCCACCGAGCAATTCTTTCCCAAAAGAGGCGTAAGGCAAGGAGACCCACTCTCTCCGTTCCTCTTTATCCTAGCGGGGGAAGGCCTAAACCAACTTTTAAAAACAGCAGCAAATAAAGGTCTGATTAAAGGTGTCGAGGTTGGAAATGATAAAGTCATCATTTCGCATCTTCAATATGCGGACGACACTATTATCTTCGGTAAATACAACAAAGTTGAAGTTAGAAACGTTCTAAAAATTCTTAAGTGTTTTGAAGACCTCTCGGGTCTCAAAATCAACCTTTGTAAAAGTAATGTGTTTGGAATAGGTACCTCATGTTCTGAACTAAGTAACATTGCCTCGTGGTTTGGGTGTAAAGAAGGTAATTTCCCTTTTAATTATCTAGGTTTACCAATTGGCGCGAATATAAAAATCCATAATAATTGGTCCCCCATTTTCGAAAAAGTCAATAAATGATTAGCCGATTGGAAAGCGAAAACGATCTCCTTTGGGGGAAGACTTACCCTCATTAAATCGGTTTTAAGAAGCCTCCCGTTATACTACTTTTCCCTTTTCAAAGCACCGATAAGTGTTATTAATGATCTTGAAGGACTGCGTCGTGACTTCTTTTGGGGGGACACCTCCGAAGACCGGAAAATGGCATGGGTAAATTGGAACCAAATTCTTCTACCTTATGAGTTGGGTGGCTTAAATGTGGGTTCTCTTAAACTAAAATTTTTTTCTCTTTTAACTAAATGGTGGTGGAGATTTCTCACTAACGAAAATGTTTTATGGGTTCGGGTCATTAAAAGTATTTATGGGCAAAGTGGGGGGTTGAGTTGCATTTCTCCGTTACCTGAAATTAAATTGAAAAAACTTTCGGGTCGTACTTGGACTAACATCATTAACCTTGATCAAACCCTAATCAAGTTAGGGTGTTATTTGTCTAATGCGTTTGTTAAAGATGTAGGTAATGGTTTGGACACTAGCTTTTGGAATGACGTTTGGATTCGAGACTCTCCTCTCAAAGTTGCTTACCCGAGGCTTTATCGTTTGGAAAAGAACAAGGATGCTACAGTTGCTGATCGCATATCTATAGTCTCTGATTCGGTTGTCTTCTCTTGGGATTGGAATGTCCGTCCCAGATCGCGAACCGAAGACGAATTGACTTCGCTAATTGATGATATTAATCGCCACAAATTCTCTGGAAATGCTAAAGCTTCATGGTCTTGGATTCACAATAGCAACGGACATTTTTCCACTGACTCTCTTATGCACCTGCTAATCACTCCCTCTCACCCAAATAGTATCTCTTCAAACCCGACGGACCTAAACCCTCTCATTCCACAAAAAATCGGGATTTTTATTTGGAGAGCAAAGCAAAACAGGCTCCCTGTTAGGGCCGAACTCGATAGAAGGGGAATTGACCTCCACTCAACAAGATGCCCTGTATGCGATGATGATATTGAAACACTTCAACATACGCTTCTCTCGTGCAAATTTTCCTCTGACATATGGGAAAGAATTAGAAGGTGGTGGAATCTTGACCATCTTAATCTCTCGTGTCTAATTGACCTGGCCAAATGCTCGAATCCTCACTTTAACACAACCTTAGGTGCTACTATAACAACCCTCACTTTTCGACTTCCGATTTCACTAAAATACCTAGAGTTGTTATATACGAATAAATTTAACGTTGACCGAATAAACGTACGCTTAAAATAAATAATATAATTATAAATATTATAAATAAGATTATGATATATAATATAACATAATTACATCAATGAATATATATATAATATTTATATTACTTTTGTTATTTAGTTAATAGAATATATAATTAACTAAATAATAAATAATATTATAACATTTATAAAACTAATAAAAACTATAAATTAATAATCATAAATTTTAATTTTTATAAAAACTAAATATAATAATAATTTTTATATAAAATTCGTATTTAATAATTAAACAAATATAGAAATAAAATGTTTAGAAATATATTAGACAATTTTTTTTTAGAATTTTATACAAAATAAAAATAAAAACT
Source organism: Rutidosis leptorrhynchoides (assembly GCF_046630445.1). Classification (NCBI taxonomy): domain Eukaryota; kingdom Viridiplantae; phylum Streptophyta; class Magnoliopsida; order Asterales; family Asteraceae; genus Rutidosis; species Rutidosis leptorrhynchoides. The sequence continues at coordinate 95,610,924 of NC_092336.1, forward strand.
ATATCTACTTTTAATAAATAAATACAAAAATACAAACTACTTTTTCTTTTAAAATTTACTTTTAATAAAAATACAAACTACTTTTCTTTTAAAATTTACTTTTAATAAAAATATAAACTACTTTTTCTTATTTTAACTTTTAAGATTTACTTTTAATAAAAATACAAACTACTTTTTCTTATTTTAACTTTTAAGATTTACTTTTAATAAAAATACAAACTACTTTTTCTTATTTTAACTTTTAAGATTTACTTTTAATAAAAATACAAACTACTTTTTCTTATTTTAACTTTTAAGATTTTACTTTTAATAAAAATACAAACTACTTTTTCTTATTTTAACTTTTAAGATTTTACTTTTAATAAAAATACAAACTACTTTTTCTTATTTTAACTTTTAAGATTTACTTTTAATAAAAATACAAAATACTTTTTCTTATTTTAACTTTTAAGATTTTACTTTTAATAAAAATACAAACTACTTTTTCTTATTTTAACTTTTAAGATTTACTTTTAATAAAAATACAAACTACTTTTTCTTATTTTAACTTTTAAGATTTACTTTTAATAAAAATACAAACTACTTTTTCTTATTTTAACTTTTAAGATTTTACTTTTAATAAAAATACAAACTACTTTTTCTTATTTTAACTTTTAAGATTTTACTTTTAATAAAAATACAAACTACTTTTTCTTATTTTAACTTTTAAGATTTACTTTTAATAAAAATACAAAATACTTTTTCTTATTTTAACTTTTAAGATTTTACTTTTAATAAAAATACAAACTACTTTTTCTTATTTTAACTTTTAAGATTTTACTTTTAATAAAAATACAAACTACTTTTTCTTATTTTAACTTTTAAGATTTACTTTTAATAAAAATACAAAATACTTTTTCTTATTTTAACTTTTAAGATTTACTTATTTTATTTTAATTTTTTTTTACCTAACATTTTCAACTATAAATACCACATACATTTCTCATTTCAAACTTACACCTTAATCTCTCATTTCTCTCTTAAGAACTACTTCTAGTTGATATCTCGATCACTTACTTGCTTTACTTTCCTTTCTTGCATGGAATACTTCAACTGCTATTTAAGGTGAGTTTCATTTGCTCCCTTTTATATATATTTTTGGGACTGAGAATACATGCGCTGTTTTTATAAATGTTTTACGAAATAGGCACAAGTACTAAAACTAATTCTACGTGGGTTTAAACCAGAAATATACCCTTAGCTTGGTAACATTAAACTACTTATCTATGTACGGTAGGCGTGAATCCTAAAGATAGATCTATTGGGTCTGACAAACCCCATCCTGACTATGGGATGCTTTAGTACTTCGAGGTTATTTTAAACACACCTGATCTGGTGTACTTCAGAGGGTAAAACATGAATGTTAAGGCTTGTTACCGGGTGCCTACAACTTATAGAATGCTTTTATACACTTGCTAGTGTACGGATATTTATGAAACTGAAATCTTGTGGCCTATTATTATAACGAAAATGATTGATTTTGATAAACTAATGAACTCACCAACCTTTTTGGTTGACACTTTAAGCATGTTTTGTCTCAGGTGACGAATAAGATGATTGCCATGATTGCTACCTGATGAATTGAATGCTGCTACGTGGAGTCTTCATTTCATTACATTTACTTTGCATTAAGACTATTATTATTATTTCAGTTTAAATTTGATGTAAAACTTTTAATGCTTCCGTTGTTTTATTAATAAATGTTTTATTCAAAACGTCTCATATAGAGTCGTTCTCGTATATACAACTGTGATTTGATATAATTAGTCACAAATACCCTAGGCCCTATTTTGGGGGTGTGACAGATTGGTATCAGAGCAGGTTGTTGTAGAGAACCAGGATTGCATTTTATGTGTGCCTTATACAATTAGGTACCTTAGCAATGTAGGACTACAACTTTCCTTGACCATAGTGCCTTTAATTGTTGCCTTTAATTGATAAATGCTACACTATACCTTAGAAACTATACTTAAATCTTAAGATTATAACATACACGATAATGTGAAATTACTCGAACGTCAACGCTACTTAAGGCCTAGGGTGATCCTTGGTACCACTATGGGACGCTTGTGGATTTCGAATGCCAAACTTAGATTTTGGTCGAGAATTCCTGGGTCAACCGGTAACAATTGATCATTCAAGTGACTCAGCGGTGGCATAGATGTTTGGGTATGGTACACAATATCAAACATGACTATAGTGATCATACAACACTTAGTCACTTACGCACTTAATAAGTGGTGAACTTATTAAGAACAACTCACTTAGTCATCTATCCTGGTTTTGTGTATTACATATGTATTACATGAAATATTATCAAAGATTTTTGAAACTCCTATAATTCATACTCAAACGTATATAACTCCCTGTTATATCACGTACCTATATGCCTTATGCCTTTATGCATCGGTTTGCGAACCGGGAAATGTCATTGGGTAATCACAGTATACGAATTGAAAGTCTTTAATCGAAAGATTATTAGATTACATACTTATCATTTTATAATCTCGACACGCCATACTGCCATTATTGGAGTATAGACAAATCATATCTTAGCATATCTATTCCCAATAGACCTTGTCTAACACTTTTCCTAAATTTCCTCCGTAAATTACAGAAATCTTTCTGCTATATATACGTATTCAAGGAGATGAATATATCATTCAATATTCAACACCCATTTCATATCAAACCCTATTCCAAACACATAATATGGATTTCTCACCTAACTCCTCAAGTTCTTCTAGCTCCAAAGATAGCGTGACAGGAGCACACCCACCGATCAATTACCGTGATTTCTTTAGAAAATGGGGATGGGTTCGCGAAATACTCACCCTATGGAGAGATGAAGAAGGTACTCCTTATCACGAGCCAAACTTACCACCAAACGTCGGAGTACTCGATCCACTTACTGGCGAACCTGTTCGCAATACCGTTTTCACTCTTTTCGCAAGGATTTTCCGTCTCGAAGGTCGACTCGATGTAACCAACGACAATATTCGTCCTCTACTCCCGAATTCTAACCAGAAAGGTGTAGTGACCCGAACTTTTCCATGTTTATATATATTAATTGAGAGTGATATTTACATGATTAAATGTTTCCAACATGTTAAGCAATCAAACTTGTTAAGACTTGATTAATTGAAATATGTTTCATATAGACAATTGACCACCCAAGTTGACCGGTGATTCACGAACGTTAAAACTTGTAAAAACTATATGATGACATATATATGGATATATATATAGTTAATATGATACTATGATAAGTAAACATGTCATTAAGTATATTAACAATGAACTACATATGTAAAAACAAGACTACTAACTCAATGATTTTTAAACGAGACATATATGTAACGATTATCGTTGTAAAGACATTTAATGTATATATATCATATTAAGAGATATTCATACATGATAATATCATGATAATATAATAATTTAAAATCTCATTTGATATTATAAACATTGGGTTAACAACATTTAACAAGATCGTTAACCTAAAGGTTTCAAAACAACACTTACATGTAACGACTAACGATGACTTAACGACTCAGTTAAAATGTATATACATGTAGTGTTTTAATATGTATTCATACACTTTTGAAAGACTTCAAGACACTTATCAAAATACTTCTACTTAACAAAAATGCTTACAATTACATCCTCGTTCAGTTTCATCAACAATTCTACTCGTATGCACCCGTATTCGTACTCGTACAATACACAACTTTTAGATGTATGTACTATTGGTATATACACTCCAATGATCAGCTCTTAGCAGCCCATGTGAGTCACCTAACACATGTGGGAACCATCATTTGGCAACTAGCATGAAATATCTCATAAAATTACAAAAATATGAGTAATCATTCATGACTTATTTACATGAAAACAAAATTACATATCCTTTATATCTAATCCATACACCAACGACCAAAAACACCTACAAACACTTTCATTCTTCAATTTTCTTCATCTAATTGATCTCTCTCAAGTTCTATCTTCAAGTTCTAAGTGTTCTTCATATATTCTACAAGTTCTAGTTACATAAAATCAAGAATACTTTCAAGTTTGCTAGCTCACTTCCAATCTTGTAAGGTGATCATCCAACCTCAAGAAATCTTTGTTTCTTACAGTAGGTTATCATTCTAATACAAGGTAATAATCATATTCAAACTTTGGTTCAATTTCTATAACTATAACAATCTTATTTCAAGTGATGATCTTACTTGAACTTGTTTTCGTGTCATGATTCTGCTTCAAGAACTTCTAGCCATCCAAGGATCCGTTGAAGCTAGATCCATTTTTTTCTTTTCCAGTAGGTTTATCCAAGGAACTTAAGGTAGTAATGATGTTCATAACATCATTCGATTCATACATATAAAGCTATCTTATTCGAAGGTTTAAACTTGTAATCACTAGAACATAGTTTAGTAAATTCTAAACTTGTTCGCAAATAAAAGTTAATCCTTCTAACTTGACTTTTAAAATCAACTAAACACATGTTCTATATCTATATGATATGCTAACTTAATGATTTAAAACCTGGAAACACGAAAAACACCGTAAAACCGGATTTACGCCGTCGTAGTAACACCGCGGGCTGTTTTGGGTTAGTTAATTAAAAACTATGATAAACTTTGATTTAAAAGATGTTATTCTGAGAAAATGATTTTTATTATGAACATGAAACTATATCCAAAAATTATGGTTAAACTCAAAGTGGAAGTATGTTTTCTAAAATGGTCATCTAGACGTCGTTCTTTCGACTGAAATGACTACCTTTACAAAAATGACTTGTAACTTATTTTTCCGACTATAAACCTATACTTTTTCTGTTTAGATTCATAAAATAGAGTTCAATATGAAACCATAGCAATTTGATTCACTCAAAACGGATTTAAAATGAAGAAGTTATGGGTAAAACAAGATTGGATAATTTTTCTCATTTTAGCTACGTGAAAATTTGTAACAAATCTATTCCAACCATAACTTAATCAACTTGTATTGTATATTATGTAATCTTGAGATACCATAGACACGTATACAATGTTTCGACCTATCATGTCGACACATCTATATATATTTCGGAACAACCATAGACACTCTATATGTGAATGTTGGAGTTAGCTATACAGGGTTGAGGTTGATTCCAAAATATATATAGTTTGAGTTGTGATCAATACTGAGATACGTATACACTGGGTCGTGGATTGATTCAAGATAATATTTATCGATTTATTTCTGTACATCTAACTGTGGACAACTAGTTGTAGGGTACTAACGAGGACAGCTGACTTAATAAACTTAAAACATCAAAATATATTAAAAGTGTTGTAAATATATTTTGAACATACTTTGATATATATGTATATATTGTTATAGGTTCGTGAATCAACCAGTGGCCAAGTTTTACTTCCCGACGAAGTAAAAATCTGTGAAAGTGAGTTATAGTCCCACTTTTAAAATCTAATATTTTTGGGATGAGAATACATGCAGGTTTTATAAATGATTTACAAAATAGACACAAGTACGTGAAACTACATTCTATGGTTGAATTATCGAAATCGAATATACCCCTTTTTATTAAGTCTGGTAATCTAAGAATTAGGGAACAGACACCCTAATTGACGCGAATCCTAAAGATAGATCTATCGGGCCCAACAAGCCCCATCCAAAGTACCGGATGCTTTAGTACTTCGAAATTTATATCATATCCGAAGGGTGTCCCGGAATGATGGGGATATTCTTATATATGCATCTTGTTAATGTCGATTACCAGGTGTTCACCATATGAATGATTTTTATCTCTATGTATGGGATGTGTATTGAAATATGAAATCTTGTGGTCTATTATTATGATTTGATATATATAGGTTAAACCTATAACTCACCAACATTTTTGTTGACGTTTTAAGCATGTTTATTCTCAGGTGATTATTAAGAGCTTCCGCTGTCGCATACTTAAATAAGGACGAGAATTGGAGTCCATGCTTGTATGATATTGTGTAAAAACTGCATTCAAGAAACTTATTTTGTTGTAACATATTTGTATTGTAAACCATTATGTAATGGTTGTGTGTAAACAGGATATTTTAGATTATCATTATTTGATAATCTACGTAAAGCTTTTTAAACCTTTATTGATGAAATAAAGGTTATGGTTTGTTTTAAAATGAATGCAGTCTTTGAAAAACGTCTCATATAGAGGTCAAAACCTCGCAACGAAATCAATTAATATGGAACGTTTTTAATCAATAAGAACGGGACATTTCAGTTGGTATCTGAGCGTTGGTCTTAGAGAACCAGAAAATTTGCATTAGTGTGTCTTATCGAGTTTGTTAGGATGCATTAGTGAGTCTGGACTTTGACCGTGTTTTCTTTAAAAATGATTGCTTAACATTTTTGTTGGAAACTATATATTTTTAACATATTAATATTATGTGATATATTAATCTCTTAACGTGTTTGATATTATGTGATAGATGTCTACCTCTAGAACAAGTCCCATTGACTCACCTAATAATAATGAAGAGTCAAATGTAAATTGGAATGATTCGTGGACTGATTCACAAGTTCCCGAAGAGGAACCGGAAGAAGAGTCGGAACCGGAAGAAGAGTCGGAACCGGAAGAAGAATCGGAACCGGAAGAAGAATCGGAACCGGTGGGGGAAATAATAAAACGGTTAAGTAAAAGAGAATCCTCAACCAACCGACCAAGGTTAATTATGGTCAATGGTGTTTCCGCCAAGGAAGCAAAATATTGGGAGGATTACCAATTCTCCGATGAATCGGATTCCGACGAAAATTCCAATGATGTTAAAGAAATTACCCCAACTGAATTTAAAAAGGCAAAAGAAAATAATAAGGGAAAGGGCATAAAAATAGAGAAATTTAATTCCAACCCCGATGAACTTTATATGTATCGTCAACCCCCGAAGTCCTTAAGTTGTAACAATGACCCGGGAACCTCTAAACCACCAGGTTTTTCTAAACCAATGTGGACAACGACGGCTCGTATTAGGGGAATATCATATATCCCTAGAAACTTGGCAAAACGAACCAAAACCGAAGAAGAAGAAACGAGCGAGTCGGAATAAGATAGTTGTATTCGTGTGGTGTAATATATGTAATATAGTGTTCTTATGCTTTATGATATATGTAAAAGTTGCTTGTATTAATAAGTATTTTTTTTATGAATCTAACTCTTGTCTATTTTACAGTTTAAAAACACAAAATGGATAGACAACCCAATATTTTAAGAGACCTACCCGGAGACATGATTGATGAAATCTTGTCTAGAGTCGGCCAGAATTCCTCGGCACAACTATTTAAGGCGAGATCAGTTTGTAAGACATTCGAAGAACGTTCCAAGAATGTCTTGGTTTATAAGAGACTTTCGTTTGAAAGATGGGGGATATCACATTGGGAAACCCATAAGTTACGATGTGTTTACTTTGACGCATATATTGCGGGGAACCCAAATGCTATTTTACGCAACGGGTTAAGAAATTATTTTGACTCAATATATCCGAATATTGGACTTCGTGATTTAGAAAAAGCGGCTAACATGCAACATAAAGAAGCATGTTATGCTTACGGATTAGTAATGTTCGCTTCTCACCAAAGTGAGGGCAAGAACATCGGGCTACAACTATTAAACAAAACGTTTCCACAAGTGACGGAGTCGGTAATTGGGGTAAGAAAAGAGGTTTTTAGATTATTACGGGACTGTTGGACATTACGTAACCCTCGTCCCTTTGACGACGTTACAACACGCTGTCTTATCAACGGCCATAACGGTTATGTTCCACAAGACCAAGGATGGGAAGTAGTCCTAGTAAAACCAGAATGCATGACTTGTTTCTGGACGTATGAATTACGTGTCTTTATTGCCTTTGCTGAACGACTTGTGTACTAGCTAGAATTATCTTCACAACTATCTTGTATCAAAGTTATTGTGTGCTATATTTCATGCTTTATGTAAAATAAGCGGTATTGTAAGTTTGTAAAATATTGTATAAAAGTTTGAACGCGAAATATTATTATAATCAGTTTTTCATATAGAATTGTAGTAGTTGAATTGTATATTAGCTACTAAGTATGAACTTAACGGGTAGGTACTACCCGAATTTAAACTTATAAAACGCTAATATGAAGAAAAAGCTTTTATAAATAAGTTCATATTATGCTACGAAATACTATTAACTACTCTTAATATTCTGTATGATTAACTTGTTCCAGTTGACTATTTTGAAGGAAATGGCACCGACTACTCGACACACCGTGAATATGAATGAAGAGGAATTCCGTACTTTTCTAGCTTCAAACATAGCCGCAGTACAGGCTGCGCTACATATCAACAATAACCTTGGATCTAGCAGTACAGGAAATCGTGTAGGATGCACCTACAAAGAATTCACTGCCTGCAAACCTTTGGAATTTGATGGAACCGAAGGACCGATCGGATTGAAACGGTGGACCGAGAAGGTCGAATCGGTGTTTGCCATAAGTAAGTGTACTGAAGAGGACAAAGTGAAGTATGCTACGCATACCTTCACAGGTTCTGTGTTAACATGGTGGAATACCTATCTAGAGCAAGTGGGACAAGACGATGCGTACGCACTACCGTGGTCAGCATTCAAGCACTTGATGAATGAGAAGTACCGTCCCAGAACCGAGGTCAATAAGCTCAAGACAGAACTTAGAGGGTTACGAACCCAAGGATTTGATATTACCACGTACGAAAGACGATTCACAGAATTGTGCCTATTGTGTCCGGGAGCATTCGAAGATGAGGAAGAGAAGATCGACGCATTTGTGAAAGGATTACCGGAAAGAATCCAAGAAGATATAAGTTCACACGAGCCCGCCTCTATACAACAGGCATGTAGAATGGCTCACAAACTAGTGAACCATATTGAAGAAAGAATTAAAGAACAGACTGCTGAAGAGGCCAATGTGAAGCAAGTCAAAAGAAAGTGGGAGGAAAACGGTGATAAGAATCACCAATACAACAACAACAGCAATTACAACAATAATCGCAAAAATTATCCCAACAATCGCAACATCAATCGCAACTACAACAAACGGCCCAACAACAACAACAACAACAACAACAGCAACTACAACAATCATTTCAACAACAATAATAACCGCAACAACAACAACAACAATCAGAAGCAGCTATGCCAAAGGTGTGAAAAGTATCACTCGGGGTTCTGCACCAAATTTTGCAACAAGTGTAAAAGAAATGGTCATAGCGCGGCGAAGTGTGAGGTCTACGGACCAGGGGTTAATAGAACGAAAGGAACAAATGGTGTCGGAACGAGTAATGGCGGAGCAAGTAGTGTCGGAGCAAGTTATGCCAATGTAGTTTGTTATAAATGTGGAAAACCGGGCCACATTATTAGAAATTGCCCGAACCAGGAGAACACGAATGGACAAGGCCGCGGAAGAGTTTTCAATATTAATGCGGCAGAGGCACAGGAAGACCCGGAGCTTGTTACGGGTACGTTTCTTATTGACAATAAATCTGCTTACGTTTTATTTGATTCGGGTGCGGATAGAAGCTATATGAGTAGAGATTTTTGTGCTAAATTAAGTTGTCCATTGACGCCTTTGGATAGTAAATTTTTACTCGAATTAGCAAATGGTAAATTAATTTCAGCAGATAATATATGTCGGAATCGAGAAATTAAACTGGTTAGCGAAACATTTAAGATTGATTTGATGCCAGTAGAGTTAGGGAGTTTTGATGTGATAATCGGTATGGACTGGTTGAAAGAAGTGAAAGCAGAGATCGTCTGTTACAAAAATGCAATTCGCATTATACGAGAAAAAGGAAAACCCTTAATGGTGTACGGAGAAAAGGGCAACACGAAGCTACATCTTATTAGTAATTTGAAGGCACAAAAACTAATAAGAAAAGGTTGCTATGCTGTTCTAGCACACGTCGAGAAAGTACAAACTGAAGAAAAGAGCATCAATGATGTTCCCGTCGCAAAAGAATTTCCCGATGTATTTCCAAAAGAATTACCGGGATTACCCCCACATCGATCCGTTGAATTTCAAATAGATCTTGTACCAGGAGCTGCACCAATAGCTCGTGCTCCTTACAGATGAAAGAACTGCAAAGCCAATTACAAGAACTTTTAGAGCGTGGTTTCATTCGACCAAGCACATCACCGTGGGGAGCTCCTGTTTTGTTTGTCAAGAAGAAAGATGGTACATTCAGGTTGTGTATCGACTACCGAGAGTTGAACAAACTTACCATCAAGAACCGCTACCCACTACCGAGAATCTACGACTTATTTGATCAACTACAAGGCTCGTCTGTTTATTCAAAGATTGACTTACGTTTCGGGTATCATCAAATGCGGGTGAAAGAAGATGATATTCCAAAGACTGCTTTCAGAACACGTTACGGTCATTACGAGTTTATGGTCATGCCGTTTGGTTTAACTAATGCACCAGCTGTGTTCATGGACCTTATGAACCGAGTGTGTGGACCATACCTTGACAAGTTTGTCATTGTTTTCATTGATGACATACTTATTTACTCAAAGAATGACCAAGAACACGGTGAACATTTGAGAAAGGTGTTAGAAGTATTGAGGAAGGAAGAATTGTACGCTAAGTTTTCAAAGTGTGCATTTTGGTTGGAAGAAGTTCAATTCCTCGGTCACATAGTGAACAAAGAAGGTATTAAGGTGGATCCGTCAAAGATAGAAACTGTTGAAAAGTGGGAAACCCCGAAAACTCCGAAACACATACGCCAGTTTTTAGGACTAGCTGGTTACTACAGAAGGTTCATCCAAGACTTTTCCAGAATAGCAAAACCCTTGACTGCATTAACGCATAAAGGGAAGAAATTTGAATGGAATGATGAACAAGAGAAAGCGTTTCAGTTATTGAAGAAAAAGCTAACTACGGCACCTATATTGTCATTGCCTGAAGGGAATGATGATTTTGTGATTTATTGTGACGCATCAAAGCAAGGTCTTGGTTGTGTATTAATGCAACGAACGAAGGTGATTGCTTATGCGTCTAGACAATTGAAGATTCACGAACAAAATTATACGACGCATGATTTGGAATTAGGCGCGATTGTTTTTGCATTAAAGACTTGGAGGCACTACTTATATGGGGTTAAAAGTATTATATATACCGACCACAAAAGTCTTCAACACATATTTAATCAGAAACAACTGAATATGAGGCAGCGTAGGTGGATTGAATTATTGAATGATTACGACTTTGAGATTCGTTACCACCCGGGGAAGGCAAATGTGGTAGCCGATGCCTTGAGCAGGAAGGACAGAGAACCCATTCGAGTAAAATCTATGAATATAATGATTCATAATAACCTTACTACTCAAATAAAGGAGGCGCAACAAGGAGTTTTAAAAGAGGGAAATTTAAAGGATGAAATACCCAAAGGATCGGAGAAGCATCTTAATATTCGGGAAGACGGAACCCGGTATAGGGCTGAAAGGATTTGGGTACCAAAATTTGGAGATATGAGAGAAATGGTACTTAGAGAAGCTCATAAAACCAGATACTCAATACATCCTGGAACGGGGAAGATGTACATGGATCTCAAGAAACATTTTTGGTGGCCGGGTATGAAAGCCGATGTTGCTAAATACGTAGGAGAATGTTTGACGTGTTCTAAGGTCAAAGCTGAGCATCAGAAACCATCAGGTCTACTTCAACAACCCGAAATCCCGGAATGGAAATGGGAAAACATTACCATGGATTTCATCACTAAATTGCCAAGGACTGCAAGTGGTTTTGATACTATTTGGGTAATAGTTGATCGTCTCACCAAATCAGCACACTTCTTGCCAATAAGAGAAGATGACAAGATGGAGAAGTTAGCACGACTGTATTTGAAGGAAGTCATCTCCAGACATGGAATACCAATCTCTATTATCTCTGATAGGGATGGCAGATTTATTTCAAGATTCTGGCAGACGTTACAGCAAGCATTAGGAACTCGTCTAGACATGAGTACTGCCTATCATCCACAAACTGATGGGCAGAGCGAAAGGACGATACAAACGCTTGAAGACATGCTACGAGCATGTGTTATTGATTTCGGAAACAGTTGGGATCGACATCTACCGTTAGCAGAATTTTCCTACAACAACAGCTACCATTCAAGCATTGAGATGGCGCCGTTTGAAGCACTTTATGGTAGAAAGTGCAGGTCTCCGATTTGTTGGAGTGAAGTGGGGGATAGACAGATTACGGGTCCGGAGATTATACAAGAAACTACCGAGAAGATCATCCAAATTCAACAACGGTTGAAAATCGCCCAAAGTCGACAAAAGAGCTACTCTGACATTAAAAGAAAAGATATAGAATTTGAAATTGGAGAGATGGTCATGCTTAAAGTTGCACCTTAGAAAGGCGTTGTTCGATTTGGTAAACGAGGGAAATTAAATCCAAGGTATATTGGACCATTCAAGATTATTGATCGTGTCGGACCAGTAGCTTACCGACTTGAGTTACCTCAAAAACTCGCGGCTGTACATAACACTTTTCACGTCTCGAATTTGAAGAAATGTTTTGCTAAAGAAGATCTCACTATTCCGTTAGATGAAATCCAAATCAACGAAAAACTTCAATTCATCGAAGAACCCGTCGAAATAATGGATCGTGAGGTTAAAAGACTTAAGCAAAACAAGATACCAATTGTTAAGGTTCGATGGAATGCTCGTAGAGGACCCGAGTTCACCTGGGAGCATGAAGATCAGATGAAGAAGAAATACCCGCATCTATTTCCAGAAGATTCGTCAACACCTTCAACAGCTTAAAATTTCGGGACGAAATTTATTTAACGGGTAGGTACTGTAGTGACCCGAACTTTTCCATGTTTATATATATTAATTGAGAGTGATATTTACATGATTAAATGTTTCCAACATGTTAAGCAATCAAACTTGTTAAGACTTGATTAATTGAAATATGTTTCATATAGACAATTGACCACCCAAGTTGACCGGTGATTCACGAACGTTAAAACTTGTAAAAACTATATGATGACATATATATGGATATATATATAGTTAATATGATACTATGATAAGTAAACATGTCATTAAGTATATTAACAATGAACTACATATGTAAAAACAAGACTACTAACTCAATGATTTTTAAACGAGACATATATGTAACGATTATCATTGTAAAGACATTTAATATATATATATATATATATCATATTAAGAGATATTCATACATGATAATATCATGATAATATAATAATTTAAAATCTCATTTGATATTATAAACATTGGGTTAACAACATTTAACAAGATCGTTAACCTAAAGGTTTCAAAACAACACTTACATGTAACGACTAACGATGACTTAACGACTCAGTTAAAATGTATATACATGTAGTGTTTTAATATGTATTCATACACTTTTGAAAGACTTCAAGACACTTATCAAAATACTTCTACTTAACAAAAATGCTTACAATTACATCCTCGTTCAGTTTCATCAACAATTCTACTCGTATGCACCCGTATTCGTACTCGTACAATACACAGCTTTTAGATGTATGTACTATTGGTATATACACTCCAATGATCAGCTCTTAGCAGCCCATGTGAGTCACCTAACACATGTGGGAACCATCATTTGGCAACTAGCATGAAATATCTCATAAAATTACAAAAATATGAGTAATCATTCATGACTTATTTACATGAAAACAAAATTACATATCCTTTATATCTAATCCATACACCAACGACCAAAAACACCTACAAACACTTTCATTCTTCAATTTTCTTCATCTAATTGATCTCTCTCAAGTTCTATCTTCAAGTTCTAAGTGTTCTTCATATATTCTACAAGTTCTAGTTACATAAAATCAAGAATACTTTCAAGTTTGCTAGCTCACTTCCAATCTTGTAAGGTGATCATCCAACCTCAAGAAATCTTTGTTTCTTACAGTAGGTTATCATTCTAATACAAGGTAATAATCATATTCAAACTTTGGTTCAATTTCTATAACTATAACAATCTTATTTCGAGTGATGATCTTACTTGAACTTGTTTTCGTGTCATGATTCTGCTTCAAGAACTTCGAGCCATCCAAGGATCCGTTGAAGCTAGATCCATTTTTTTCTTTTCCAGTAGGTTTATCCAAGGAACTTAAGGTAGTAATGATGTTCATAACATCATTCGATTCATACATATAAAGCTATCTTATTCGAAGGTTTAAACTTGTAATCACTAGAACATAGTTTAGTAAATTCTAAACTTGTTCGCAAATAAAAGTTAATCCTTCTAACTTGACTTTTAAAATCAACTAAACACATTTTCTATATCTATATGATATGCTAACTTAATGATTTAAAACCTGGAAACACGAAAAACACCGTAAAACTGGATTTACACCGTCGTAGTAACACCGCGGGCTGTTTTGGGTTAGTTAATTAAAAACTATGATAAACTTTGATTTAAAAGATGTTATTCTGAGAAAATGATTTTTATTATGAACATGAAACTATATCCAAAAATTATGGTTAAACTCAAAGTGGAAGTATGTTTTCTAAAATGGTCATCTAGACGTCGTTCTTTCGACTGAAATGACTACCTTTACAAAAACGACTTGTAACTTATTTTTCCGACTATAAACCTATACTTTTTCTGTTTAGATTCATAAAATAGAGTTCAATATGAAACCATAGCAATTTGATTCACTCAAAACGGATTTAAAATGAAGAAGTTATGGGTAAAACAAGATTGGATAATTTTTCTCATTTTAGCTACGTGAAAATTTGTAACAAATCTATTCCAACCATAACTTAATCAACTTGTATTGTATATTATGTAATCTTGAGATACCATAGACACGTATACAATGTTTCGACCTATCATGTCGACACATCTATATATATTTCGGAACAACCATAGACACTCTATATGTGAATGTTGGAGTTAGCTATACAGGGTTGAGGTTGATTCCAAAATAAATATAGTTTGAGTTGTGATCAATACTGAGATACGTATACACTGGGTCGTTGATTGATTCAAGATAATATTTATCGATTTATTTCTGTACATCTAACTGTGGACAACTAGTTGTAGGGTACTAACGAGGACAGCTGACTTAATAAACTTAAAACATCAAAATATATTAAAAGTGTTGTAAATATATTTTGAACATACTTTGATATATATGTATATATTGTTATAGGTTCGTGAATCAACCAGTGGCCAAGTTTTACTTCCCGACGAAGTAAAAATCTGTGAAAGTGAGTTATAGTCCCACTTTTAAAATCTAATATTTTTGGGATGAGAATACATGCAGGTTTTATAAATGATTTACAAAATAGACACAAGTACGTGAAACTACATTCTATGGTTGAATTATCGAAATCGAATATACCCCTTTTTATTAAGTCTGGTAATCTAAGAATTAGGGAACAGACACCCTAATTGACGCGAATCCTAAAGATAGATCTATCGGGCCCAACAAGCCCCATCCAAAGTACCGGATGCTTTAGTACTTTGAAATTTATATCATATCCGAAGGGTGTCCCGGAATGATGGGGATATTCTTATATATGCATCTTGTTAATGTCGATTACCAGGTGTTCACCATATGAATGATTTTTATCTCTATGTATGGGATGTGTATTGAAATATGAAATCTTGTGGTCTATTATTATGATTTGATATATATAGGTTAAACCTATAACTCACCAACATTTTTGTTGACGTTTTAAGCATGTTTATTCTCAGGTGATTATTAAGAGCTTCCGCTGTCGCATACTTAAATAAGGACGAGAATTGGAGTCCATGCTTGTATGATATTGTGTAAAAACTGCATTCAAGAAACTTATTTTGTTGTAACATATTTGTATTGTAAACCATTATGTAATGGTTGTGTGTAAACAGGATATTTTAGATTATCATTATTTGATAATCTACGTAAAGCTTTTTAAACCTTTATTGATGAAATAAAGGTTATGGTTTGTTTTAAAATGAATGCAGTCTTTGAAAAACGTCTCATATAGAGGTCAAAACCTCGCAACGAAATCAATTAATATGGAACGTTTTTAATCAATAAGAACGGGACATTTCAAAAGGGTTATTAGAAGAAGTTAGAAGACTTCGAACTAAATATCAAGAATTGACAAACCTTACAGAGGAATAGGTAGAACAAATCCATAGACTCGAGCGTAAAGTAGAAACCCTGGAGGAAATAGTGCGCGATTTGGTAGCTAGGCTCACACTTACTAACCAAGTACCACGAGCAGCACCAACAGCAGTACCAGCACCACCAGTACTATCAGCATCACCACCAACAGCATCAGCTTCACCAACAACAACATCAGCATCCCACGTCTCAACATCATAATCGGTACCTCAAACATCGACATCATACGCCCATAGATACTAAGGAATATTAGTAATAATGAGTTAAGATGTATTGACTCATTCTTCCTGAAGAATTATATATGTATACTTTATATATATATGGTTTGGAACAATAATAAATATTTTCGTACTAAACTATTACGTGTGAATCTTAACTAGTATGTACTACTTGGTTAATTCATATCACTAATACGCTATGATGTACATCCTTCGTTAATGACTTAACAATCATTAATCACTGCTTCAGTACAATAAACTCCATTTCATAATAAACTAAGTGTATTATTCAAATGCATGTGTGATTTTACACTCCTATTTTCGATGTACTCGAAAATTTCTCGAAAACATCATTTGTGCCTTATGAATTTCACAAGAAATCCACGAGCATCAACATCATATACTGAGGTATATTAATAACAATGAACGATGAAGTATTGATTCATAACTTCATTAAAGAAATATTCCGCGACGATTATGTAATCTCTAAAGTTTTGGAGATTATTTATTCTCGTTTCAACCGTAAATCAAATGAGTTTAATATTATATTAACTTATTAAATCCATAATTACATCTGAAGAAAATATATATGTATGTATATTTTCATAAAGATTGTATTTAAAAATTCTTTTGTACAAACTGTTGATTGTGAAAATATTTTAACGGGTAGGTAATACCCAAGAAATATCTAACATTCACATTAATATATTACATTGTACATTCTTCAAAATCCTTGAAAACATATCGGATTGATAATCAATGATTCAGATCAGTTAACCTTGAGAATGTTGATGAAGCAGCAAAAGCTGTAGATGGCCTTAATGATCAGAAGCTTGATAATAAAGAATTGTGTGTTGGAAAAGCTCAAAAGAAAATCTGGTATTGAAAGATGGATTGAGCAAAACATGAAGGAGACCAAGGACAAATCTCAAGGACTAAACCTATAACCAAAGAATCTAGATGATTCGATTTCTGAAGGAAATCACAGAAGATCTTTTTACGCATTCTAAATCCTTACAGAAGAATTTCTTCATTATCCATCGATTTTAGAAATTCTAAAATATCATCGTATCTTTCGTTATAAATATCCTCGATATTTCTAAAGATATCTTCATAACGATTCTTGTCCGCAATTAATTATCTCTTTGCAATATCTTTATTACATCATAAAGGAAAACTGTTTAAGTTTCTATATTCCGTAAAATTTAAATTCAAATTTTGAATGATTTGAAGTAGTGTTGAGAATTGAAGCATGAGTTAGTATAATATAATGACGTCAGGACAACGTGATTATATTACAGTAAGTCATGCTAAATTTTTAATGGAAGATGATGATTCATAGACTTTATAATCATCATTTGCCATGTTACACGACTCTTACATTCTACTTAATCTCTGAACATATCAAGAAAATATATTTTTGATAGTTCTATCCTCAGTAATTCTGGTAATTTACCAAATCAAATCGTGATATTACGCTTAGAACAATAGGTCCATTCGAAACTTCATACCTACAAATTCTGGACCATTACTCGCTTTACTTAGAGTCGAGAGGAGAATAAAAAGGCAAAGAGCTCCGACATATAAGGGAAAATATGTAGCCCGATAACGATACCGAAATTACAAACCGTGTATATCAATACGTATTGCAACGTAAAGACATGGGAGAATTAAAAACACTCTAACCCCAAGGTAATAGTAGAAGAAAACAAATTCCTCTGGTGGTAAATGAAAAAGAAGAATGACTGAAATGATAGTCAGAAAAATATTCAGGATAAGAACTGGATGGAGCATTCTCACAATCTTTGGAAGTATGAATTGAGGAAGACAATATAGAAGTGGTGAAGATAATGAAACGGAAGAAGCTAATTTATAGCAAAATTCCAAACACAGCAATTGAAGCAATTCACCTCATTTAATCAAAGAAAATTTCAAATTCCTTAATTACCGGAGAATCAAATCTTATGGATTACGAAGATTTCCTTTAATCCCTTGAATTCCGGAAATCAATCGTGACTACGTCAAAAGTTAAGGCGAACATTTAATTTCTCATTCACTCTTTTACAATAGCTTCGTTTATACGCTTCCTATAATCAAATCGTTTTATCCATATTATTCAGTAGTGATAAAACTTTATTTTTTTCAACTTATATTCATCATTACAATATTCTTGTTGTAAACAATGATGATCTCTATCAAACTTCATGACTATAATTTTCATGAACTACTCTCTGTTTTTTTTCTACCCTAATATTGTGACATAAACACTCAAAGTTTTAAATAAGCTCAATACTATTCATAACACATTTTATGTGTTCAGTTTACTAAAATGCTCGTATAACACCATCATCCCTTTTGAGGATAACCTAGTCAAATGACACTCTTATTAATCATTTAGATAACCTCCGCATTAATGATAAAATGCACTTTATAGAAGAACCTGTAAGAAATTAGGGTTCGTATTATTTAAATGCATGAAACAGAACAATATTCTATCCGTTGAAATTCACGAAAGGCCCCGAACCTACCTGGGAACGTGAAGACCAGATAAAACGTAAATATCCTCGTATAGGTACGAACAACGCCGATTGATGGCAAACACTAAATTTCGGGACAAAATTTCTTTTAACGGGTAGGTACTATAACAACCCTCACTTTTCGACTTCCGATTTCACTAAAATACCTAGAGTTGTTATATACGAATAAATTTAACGTTGACCGAATAAACGTACGCTTAAAATAAATAATATAATTATAAATATTATAAATAAGATTATGATATATAATATAACATAATTACATCAATGAATATATATATATATAATATTTATATTACTTTTGTTATTTAGTTAATAGAATATATAATTAACTAAATAATAAATAATATTATAACATTTATAAAACTAATAAAAACTATAAATTAATAATCATAAATTTTAATTTTTATAAAAACTAAATATAATAATAATTTTTATATAAAATTCGTATTTAATAATTAAACAAATATAGAAATAAAATGTTTAGAAATATATTAAACAATTTTTTTTTAGAATTTTATACAAAATAAAAATAAAAACTATATCTACTTTTAATAAATAAATACAAAAATACAAACTACTTTTTCTTTTAAGATTTACTTTTAATAAAAATACAAACTACTTTTCTTTTAAAATTTACTTTTAATAAAAATATAAACTACTTTTTCTTATTTTAACTTTTAAGATTTACTTTTAATAAAAATACAAACTACTTTTTCTTATTTTAACTTTTAAGATTTACTTTTAATAAAAATACAAACTACTTTTTCTTATTTTAACTTTTAAGATTTACTTTTAATAAAAATACAAACTACTTTTCCTTATTTTAACTTTTAAGATTTTACTTTTAATAAAAATACAAACTACTTTTTCTTATTTTAACTTTTAAGATTTTACTTTTAATAAAAATACAAACTACTTTTTCTTATTTTAACTTTTAAGATTTACTTTTAATAAAAATACAAAATACTTTTTCTTATTTTAACTTTTAAGATTTTACTTTTAATAAAAATACAAACTACTTTTTCTTATTTTAACTTTTAAGATTTACTTTTAATAAAAATACAAACTACTTTTTCTTATTTTAACTTTTAAGATTTACTTTTAATAAAAATACAAACTACTTTTTCTTATTTAACTTTTAAGATTTTACTTTTAATAAAAATACAAACTACTTTTTCTTATTTTAACTTTTAAGATTTTACTTTTAATAAAAATACAAACTACTTTTTCTTATTTTAACTTTTAAGATTTACTTTTAATAAAAATACAAAATACTTTTTCTTATTTTAACTTTTAAGATTTTACTTTTAATAAAAATACAAACTACTTTTTCTTATTTTAACTTTTAAGATTTTACTTTTAATAAAAATACAAACTACTTTTTCTTATTTTAACTTTTAAGATTTACTTTTAATAAAAATATAAAATACTTTTTCTTATTTTAACTTTTAAGATTTACTTATTTTATTTTAATTTTTTTTTTACCTAACATTTTCAACTATAAATACCACATACATTTCTCATTTCAAACTTACACCTTAATCTCTCATTTCTCTCTTAAGAACTACCTCTAGTTGATATCTCGATCACTTACTTGCTTTACTTTCCTTTCTTGCGTGGAATACTTCAACTGCTATTTAAGGTGAGTTTCATTTGCTCCCTTTTATATATATTTTTGGGACTGAGAATACATGCGCTGTTTTTATAAATGTTTTACGAAATAGGCACAAGTACTAAAACTAATTCTACGTGGGTTTAAACCAGAAATATACCCTTAGCTTGGTAACATTAAACTACTTGTCTATGTACGGTAGGCGCGAATCCTAAAGATAGATCTATTGGGTCTGACAAACCCCATCCTGACTATGGGATGCTTTAGTACTTCGAGGTTATTTTAAACACACCTGATCTGGTGTACTTCAGAGGGTAAAACATGAATGTTAAGGCTTGTTACCGGGTGCCTACAACTTATAGAATGCTTTTATACACTTGCTAGTATACGGATATTTATGAAACTGAAATCTTGTGGCCTATTATTATAACGAAAATGATTGATTTTGATAAACTAATGAACTCACCAACCTTTTTGGTTGACACTTTAAGCATGTTTTGTCTCAGGTGACTAATAAGATGATTGCCATGATTGCTACCTGATGAATTGAATGCTGCTACGTGGAGTCTTCATTTCATTACATTTACTTTGCATTAAGACTATTATTATTATTTCAGTTTAAATTTGATGTAAAACTTTTAATGCTTCCGCTGTTTTATTAATAAATGTTTTATTCAAAACGTCTCATATAGAGTCGTTCTCGTATATACAACTGTGATTTGATATAATTAGTCACAAATACCCTAGGCCCTATTTTGGGGGTGTGACAGCTACGATTTGGCAAGCGGTTGTCTGGGTCACATGCTATTATATTTGGATCAATCGAAACGATCGTACTTTTGGTAAAAACAATCTCAGCGCCTCAAAGATCGTCTCGGAAATTCAATCTAAGTGCTTCGAATGGATTAATTGTCGTTGGAAAAAAGGATCTCTAGATTGGTTAACTTGGATCTCGAGTCCCTCTAATTTCGATGTTGTTCACCCAAAAGATGGTATTGGTTGATGGTAGGTTTTTTATGCCGGATTCCCTCGGGTGCTCCTTGGTCCGGGTCTAAGCGGATTGGTGTCAAATACTTTGTCGCTGATTTTTCAGCACTGTATCTTGATTCCCAATTCGGCTTGTCATTACAAGTTGATCCATCCAAGGTGCCCCGTAGGATGAAGGCTTTTTCCTACCCATATTAAAACCATACTATGTTAATACTTTTCTCGTGTCTTTTAATTTTGTTATAGTTTTAGACTCAAGCCATTGTAACTATAGTATAGTTTATCGCGCATCGTTGTATCGAGTCTTTGGACTCTCCAAGTTGTAATCTCTGTTTCTTTTTAATAATAATTTTTGTTGGCTTTTCAAAGAAAAAAAAAATACCTCCTACACACAATAGTACGAATTCCCAACAATTTTCTTTTTGTTTCATAACATTATTAATTATTAATTATTGATATGCTTAGCAAAATACGATAATATATAGTGTAGTTCTTTATAAAATATGTAGTCGCGGAAAATCAAACCTAATCACCTAACCAAAATCTTCTAGGTGCAGTCGATAGAAGCCGCTACCTTAACAAATAACCCAAACAATGCAAAAGGACTAGAGAAGAATGGGTTGTGATCACTCTCCAAAACATACATTTGTGAAGGTGGCCATTTTTCGACCATTTTGTCTTGTTGATCTGGTCTCACCACGTTATCATACATCGTTTTAATGTATACTCTAGGCACCTTTTCTAAACTCTCATCAATATCTCGAAATTGAGCATTTAGTATTGCGTGAATAGGGCCCGGTCGTAGTAGCATTGTAGCTAATGTGTAATCCTACACAAGAGTCATGAAACTTTAAATGCAAGTTTTAAAATTAAAAATATGGCAAATCGCTAGAAAAAATAACATAAATTACTCGAATTGACAATAAAAGTAATACGGGGTATCACTTTTACAGTCACATGAAAAGGACTGTGTACTTTGATTTTTTACCATAAAAAATTACGTTTTCAAAAAGCGTTAAATTGAGTTAATATTGTCTAGGTGGCATCTAGGTGGCGATGACAAAGATGTCGTCCTCATGAAAAGTTGTCATGTGGACTATATTACCTTAATTTAACACTTTAATTTTTTTTTTTTTTTTTTTTGAAAAGCAACAAATTTTATATAACTAAAAAAAGTTTACAAGGAGGGGTCGGCAAGCCATTCGGCCCAACTGCCAAAGCCCAACAAACACGAAAAAATTACATTACAAGATCAAATGCTAAGATTGCATCTTGCACACGACATTAATCCTTTTAAGTTCAAATTAAAGTACATGGTCATATTTATGTATCAACACATATGATACATTTGAATAACTAATGTTACCTTTTAGATCATTTGCCCTTAAAATACATGGAAGGTAATAAATTGAATGAAATTTATGGTACCTCTAGAGGGGTCATATTATATGAGACTTCACGTAGAAGCTCTTTTTTTATAATTGCAGATGTTGGTGATTGATTTTTTCCAAATCCAAATTCCAAATCATAAGCATCACCATATCTAGATAAATCAGGTACTCCCTGCAATGTATTAAATAATAGATTAAATATAGTTATAAATGTGTAACTAGCATGATATAAAAAATTGAGTTGAAATATAAATAATGCTCTAGCTAATATATGAATACAAAATAGAATGAAATGCAGTTACAAAGTTGAGCAGAATATTTAAGTCGACCATAATTCAAGTCAACCTCATACTTGTTACCTTTCAATGTATTTTAAATATGGTATTTCAATGCTATCGGAAAACAACTTATGTGTATTTAAACATGTAACTCTATTTACGGTTAGACTAAACGAAAGAAATAGTCGTGTTGTACATTTAAGAAAGTTGAAAATCAATAATATATGTGCAATCATGTAAAAAAAAATTATTTTAAAATTTGGCAAAAATAACTAGTTGTCACATATTTAATTAATGTAGAATGCATGTTCAAATTCAAATACATCCATTATATGAAATTTGGATGCATATATTTTGAATGGAAACACATCCATAAATTCGAATGTATTTTGTGGATGGAAAATACATATACATTGATTATATGAAATCGGAATGAATATTGAACTAATAGTTATTCTTAGGGTGTGTTTGGCGAAGAGGTTATGAGAGCTTATAGGAGCTTGAGCTTATGATTTTAATAAGCTACAAGTCATAAGTTCTGTTTAGCATGCAATCAAAAGCAGAGTTTATGTAAAAAAGAAGCTCTAGAAAAAAGAAGCTTTTAGAAGTAGCTTCTTGAAAAAAGTAGAGTTTATGATAAGTTTCGGCTCCAGCTCCAGCCACCAGCTTAAGCTCCAACTAGTTTCGTCCAAACACACCCTTACAAAATTTCAAAATAATTTGTATGAAAATTTATAAAGAGCGAGTTTTGAGGAAAAAAAATATAAATAAAAGAGTAAAAGCACATACTCGCACCACAATTGGATGGAAGAATGCTTTACTTTCTTCAATCACTAGTCTAGTATGTTTTGGTTTGCTTCAATTTTAAGGATGGGATTTGTGATTTCCTTTTATGATGATGTAGTTGTTTTGAATTTTTAAAGGTTTATTCCTAGTCTTAAGATGAGTGAACATGAAGTAGTTTAGGTAATTGGGACGAGTGGGTCGGATGGTTCGTTCTCTGTCGACCAAGGCAACTCGTTGTGTTATGCATTCGGGTGTTAACGTTGCACAAATTGACCCGTTGTTGTGCGGAACAACATGGTCCCTTTCAAGATCGTATTATTTCATTGGATCGCTATTCAGAGAAGCATTCCCGTTAGAGGCGTATTGGCTTAGACTTTTGTTTTTTTTGTTTAACTGATCATGTGTTCTTCCTTTTTATTTTGGGCAATTTGCGCCTCTGTCATGTTTTGTAATTTTTAACCTTCATTGCTTCAATGAAGGTCTTTCAATATATTCTTCTTTTTCACCAAAAAAAAAAAAGAAAAGAAAAAAAATACTCGCACCACAAATTCACATAAGTAAAGAAAAATGCTCATTTCTCCTAAAAATTAATCCTCTATGTATCTTTTCACTTTAAATTTGATAATCAATTTTATATAATTGGAGTAGGCCCAATGGATCATCGATATAATGGAGAAATATACCGTCTTTTGATTCCCAAAAGTTGAGCCAAAAGGAACAGGACAAGATTTCAATTACCCAAAATCATATATTTCAGCTCCCACTCGTTATCTACACGTCATCAAAATCCACTATATCCTCTATTCCAAAGTGCCGTACAGTTATAATCCAACTAGACTGTACACTTCCTGTTAGCTTTATCAGCAAGAAACTTGATGAATCTTAAAAGTTATCGCGGTATAATACGGTGTAAAACTTGCAAGGGTAATTCGTGATTGGATAATCCGGTTTCGACTTTTCGGATTGGTTTGTTAGTTTGTCGGCTCGTTTTGGTGTTGTCTTTTGTTTGTTTGTTTGTGTTTTGTTTTTGGTTGTTAGCGGCTTGACTCGGTTCGTTTTGTTAGGTTTCGGTCTAGTTGTTTCTTGAGTTTAGTTGTTTTGTGTTTATTGCTTGTATCTTCGGCTATCGTTTTTCTTTATCAAGAAAAAGATTCGTTATATAATTTTCGTTTTTTCGCCAAATGTTAGCCATTCTCACACCAACGATTCACGCTATTGATAGTGAATCCACCAACGCTCGCTATCAAATATGAAGTACATTTCACGGAAGCCAATATGATTTATTGTTTTTTAAACTTGTACATAGAATATATATATATATATATATATATATATATATATATATATATATATATATATATATATATATATATATATATATATATATATATATATATTTAAACTTGTACATAGAATTTAAATATAAGTAAATAAGTTTATTTAATTAATATACCAAGGCAATGTGATGGTGAAAAAAATCAAAAATATGTTATGGATAGTAATAAAATGTGATGAGTGAGTGTTATAAGTGATCTAATAATTTTAAGAAAATATATAATACCATTTCATTCTGTTCTATTATAATAAGTGTTATGTTTAGACTTTTAAACTATTTTTTTTAAAAATAACTTTAAATTTTTAATTATTGTATTTATGTTACGTAGTAATCGTTGAAAGTTATATTAATAAATTCATATAATTTATTATATTTGTAATTAGTTCCTGTTTTGTTTAGTTTCCTGTTATTGGTCTGCTTGTAAGTTCTGTTCTTAGCACGGATCTCACATGCTACCCTTTGTACCCTTTTTTAATTAATAAATTTTTTGGTCTTTCAGAAAAAAGAAAAGAAAAAAAGAATGATGGTATTTATATTTATAATCTTATAACAATGAAGATTTTATTTATATTTATACATATTACTAATTAATTGTTTTCACGCGTTAAAACTTATACGTATTTTGAAGATCTCGTTCCAGTGCAAAGTATTTTGCTGACATATACTCGTATAAAGTTGTTTCATGTGGGTATTTTTAATATAAGTTTTTAATTTTAAATTACGTTAAATATCATAGATTCATATAATAAAATCTTCAAACTTGAATCATCAATTATTTAGCGAATCTCCTGAGTCCCGATAGAAGGTACCAATAATAGCTCCAGAGGACAAAAAATATCGGCAACAAAAATACAATTACTCAAAATGAAAAACTGAGAAGTTTTTTTTTTTTTTTTTTTTTTTTTTTTTTACACAAAAGAAAACGCCTTTTGATATATGGGTAAAGATATTTTACTTTGAAGTAGTTTATCTAGAATATATTACTGTAAAAGGCAAGCATCATGTATTCTTTCTACTCCGTACATAATATATACAGTGCTATATACACTACTACGTAGTATTATACCATACTACGGAGTATTATATTATTATGAAATATGTAAGGAATGAAGCCTTAGAAATCAACGAGTCGTGAGATGGAAACGAGCCGCGAGTGTCATACAAGCTGCGAGATGAAGAACGTATTAATCAATCACCTTCATTGTAGTGTATCCAATGTATATGTTACTTATGTCCTTTAGTTTTCTCATTTATTACTATAGAGAGTTAGTGTCTGTTCATATTATATTGGCTATCTATTTATATGTACTCGGTGAATGTATTGAAACATAGAAAATAGATAATACACTTTTTCAAATAGATAATACACTGTTTCGACCCAAGTTTCATTCTGATGGGTCTATTGAACGTCACAAGGCTCGTCTTGTTGCACAAGGGTATAGGCAAACACCAGGTATTGACTACTCTCATACATTTAGCCAAGTTGTTAAGGCCTCCACTGTTCGGATCATTCTTTCTTTAGCCGTTCTCAATACTTGGAAGTTACATCAACTTCATGTGAACAATGCCTTTCTTCATGGTCATCTCCATGAAACAGTTTATCTTGAACAACCCCCCGGGTTTCACAAATCCTCAATTTCCTAATCACATGTGCAAATTAAACAAAGCATTGTACGGTCTTAAAAAAACACCACGTGCATGGTTTCATCGTTTAAGCACCTTTCTGATTGCCAACGGTTTCTCCTGTAGCAAAGCTGACACGTCCCTATTTATTTTCAAGAAGGATTCTTGCATCATGTATCTTCTTATTTATGTGGATGATTTTATACTTACAGGAAACCAGGATACTGTCGTCAAGTCGTTTATTGCTAAATTACATGATGAATTTTCTATTAAAGATTTGGGCGATCTCAACTATTTTTTAGGGCTTGAGGTCACTTACATAAAAAATGGCTTGTTTTTAAATCAATCTAAATATGCGAGGGACATTTTGATTCGTGAGAAAATGATGGATGCAAAACCGGCTCCTACTCCACTTTCAACGAATGTTTCGTTTACCACCAGTGGGGAGCCCTACTCAAATCCAACTCATTACCGTTCCATTATGGGAGCTCTTCAATATTTGACTATTACAAGACCTGATATTTCGTATGCTGTTAACCAGGTTAGCCAATCCCTTCAGCAACCAACAGTAGATCACTTTCAAGAGGTGAAACGTATTCTTCGATATCTTAAAGGCACTTTATCTTTTGGTCTTACTTATTGTAAACCATCCAAGACAGCCATTGTTGGTTATTCTGATGCAGACTGGGCTCGATGTCTTGAAACACGACGCTCCACTTATGGGTACTCTATATTTTTTTGGAGGTAATCTTGTTTCATGGAGTGCAAAGAAACAACTTACAGTCTCCCGGTCGAGTTGTGAATCCGAATATCGTGCTATGGCAAATACAGCGGCTGAAATCATTTGGATCACTCACCTGCTTCAAGAATTGCATGCTTTGCCTGCAGGTAGACCAACCCTGTTGTGTGATAATCGTAGTGCTTTGTTCCTCACCCAAAACCCAATCTCACACAAAAGGGTTAAGCATATTGAGTTGGATTACCACTTCATACGTGAACTTGTTTCTTCTGGTAAGCTTCACACTAAATTCATTCCTACCAAGCTCCAAGTGGGAGATATCTTCACAAAAAGTCTTCCTAGATCACAGTTTGAGTTCTTTCGTCGCCTGCTTCGTCTAGGTCCGCCACCGTCTCGCTTGCGGGGGGATATTAATATATCACCTTCATTGTAGTGTATCCAATGTATATGTTACTTACGTCCTTTAATTTTCCCATTTATTACTATAGAGAGTTAGTGTCTGTTCATATTATATTGGCTATCTATTTATATGTACTCGGTGAATGTATTGAAACATAGAAAATAGATAATACACTTTTTCAAGTGTTCTCAGAACGAGCCGCGAGATGGAGAACAAGTCGCGAGATAGAGAACGAGCCGCGAGAGTCACACGAGCCGCGAGATGCAGAACGAGCCGCGAGATGGAGAACGAGTAGGGAGATGGAGAACGAGTCGCGAGATTGAGAACGAGCCGCAAGAGTCATACGAGCCGCGAGATGGAGAACGAGCCGCGAAATGGAGAACGAGCCGAGAGATGGAGAACGTGCCACCAGGGTCATACGAGCCGCGAGATGGAGAATGAGCCGCGAGATGGAGAACCAGCCGCGTGATGTAGAACGAGCAGCGAGATGGATAACGAGCAGCGAGATGGAGAACGAGCCGCGAGATGGAGAACGAGCCGCGAGATGGAGAACGAGTTGTGGGAAAGAAACAAGCTGCGAGTGTCATACACGCCGCGAGATGGAGAACGAGCCGCGAGATGGAGAACGAGCCGCGAGTGTCATACACGCCGCGAGATGGAGAACGAGCCGCGAGTTGGAGAACGTGCCGCCAAAGAGAGAACGAGCCGCGAGATGGAGAACGAGCCGCGAGAGTCATACGATCCGCGAGATGGAGAACGAGCCGCGAGATGGAGAACGAGCATCGAGATGGAGAACGAGCCGAGAGATGAAAAACGTGTCGTGAGATGGAGAACAAGCCGCGAGATGGAGAACGAGCCGTGAGATGGAGAATGAGCGGCGAGATGGAGAACGAGTAGGGATGGTAAATGACCCGTACCCGATGGGGAAACCCGAAACCCGTTATAAATGGGCCGGGTCTGACCCGAGTCCGTCGGGTCATGGGCCGGGTATGGGGATGGTTAAAAAAAAAAATTCAGCTTCGGGTTCGGGTATGATTTTGGATACAAACCCGTTTGCCGACCCGTATACTCGACCCGCATACCCGTATACCCGGCCGGAGGAATTTTAATAATAATTTTTATGTAAAATTTTAGTATTAGTATTAGTATTATATTGTTAATGTATGAAATATTTCTCTTATTTGTTTTGAAAACTAGTATAATTATTTTCAATATAATCATATAAATCAAGTATTCGAGATGTGATATTTTATATACTTTGTGTATTTGAGTATTTTAGAAATTTTTAATCAACTTTTTATATGTGATATTTTATAATACTTTAAACATGAAGTAGTCAAGTAATTTTTCGATATTTTGATTTGGAAAATTATTGAAAAATAGATATAGAATGACTAATCGGGTATACCCGTTTACCAGTGAGGACACCCGAAACCCGATAGTATGTAAGTAAATGAGGACCCGACGGGTTTCGGGCCGGGTTTGTGGCGGGTTTTCATAATCGGTTCGGGTCCGGGATTAACTAAACCCGACCCAAACCCGACCTGATACCATCCCTACTTAGAATAGCATAGCATTTCACTGTCGCACATATTGCACGTGACCATGTTTAAACATAGTTGTCCAACCAATCTTAGTCCAGTATGGCACCGATTTTTTGACAATTAAATTTAATAAGTTTACAATAATTGTCTATTAAGTACTTTGTATTGCATGAGTACTTAACATATAATCGTTGCAAATTTATCAAATTGAAAGATAAACATATATGACAGTTAGCGGATAAAATAACTTACATGTTTGATGTCTTCAAGTGTTGTAAGTCCATTTTTTAGCATGGTGGCTGCAACATATACCGCACAACTCACCTTACTTGCATACTTGTGTGTTGCTAGTGTTATGCTTAGTCCTCCGGCACTATGTCCCACCAAAATTACCTACAAATATTTATTAGTTTAAATTTAATTAACATATAGACCAATTAATGATTATTTAAATTTGACTTTTGTAACAAAAGGTCAACTTATGATATGTTCCTTGTAACAAAATGCATCACAGATGACGTGCATTCATAGTTTTTATCATGTATTATTGATTAAAGGGTGTTGTACATGATGTATTAGGAATTGTACCTTTTGATTCGGAGGCAAGGAAGACAAGAAATCGAAGAGAGGTTGATTATAGTCATCAAAAGTGAGAATTGAATTAGGATCAGAAGGATGTATGCCAGATGCTTTGAGGTCTATGCAAGTGACCAAGTAACCAGAGTTGTACATCATGCTTTTGAGCTTGTACCAACACCAGCTTCCTCCACTTATGCCATGAATAAGCACAAAGTGTGGTTTCAATGGACTACTAGTGGTAGTAGAATTCTCATCTTTCAGACTCTCTCTTTCTCCCATTATTTCTCTCTCTTTAATCGTTTGCCAATATTTCTCTAGCTTTCATGCTTGCTGTTTTTATAGGTATTTAACTATTTAAAATTTTTATAATAATAATAATAATAATAATAATAATAATAATAATAATAATAAGGGCAAACTTCACTAAAATGTAATTTTTTTTACCTTAATTTTCTATTTTAGTTAATTTATATTTATTTTGACGCTTAAAGGATTGTCTTATCAAATGTTAATCAAAAAGAGAAATATCGTTACATTTCAGTTAGACATCCGTAAAAAAATTGATGATGCTCAATTTTTTTTAGATAAATCATATGCAAGCCTAATCATTAACACTTACCTAAAGATAACGAACATATGCAAGCATGATAATTGACACATACGTGTGCCGTTAATCTTCTACGATAATATTACGAAAATTAAGTAAATATCCGGTTCGTAAGAATTATCATTCACGAGGTCTTTCATATCAACAAGTAAGTATCAATGATCAGGTTTGCATGTAATTTATTTAAGAAAATGGAGTATCGTTAATTTTTTAACGAAATTTTAACTTAAAAGTAACGATACTTCTCTTTTTAATTAATTTTTGATAAAATAATCGTTTAAACGTCAATATAAATATAGATTACCCCAAATAGGAATTTGAGGTAACAAAGTTACCTTTTAATGAAATTTGCCCTAATAATAATGATAAATAATAGGTATTAGTAACATCACCATCAGCCCGTAGTATGATATTGTCCGCTTTGGACACAAGCCGATCACCGCCGGGCTACCCGCGCACGAGTACAACCCCGGATCGCACTTCTACCTCACTGATTTGCTTCTCGGGTAAACACCCTCCAAACGCGTCATCACAGAGTGCGCAGCACAACTGGTATGATACTGTCCGCTCTGGGCCACAGGCCGATCACCGACAGGCCAACTTGCCCCGGATCGCACCTACCCGCACGGCTTTAAACGCGTCTTCACAGAGTGCGCAGCACAACTGGTATGATACTGTCCGCTCTGGGCCACAGGCCGATCACCGACAGGCCAACTTGCCCCGGATCGCACCTACCCGCACGGCTTTAAATGCGTCATGTCAGAGTGCGCAGCAGCTCGGAAGCATGATACTGTCCGCTTTGGGCCACAGGCCGATCACCGACAGGACACATTCCCCGGATCGCACCTACCCGCACGGTTTTAAACGCGTCATGTCAGAAGAGGTATCCACACCCTTATAAGGAGTGCTTTGTTTTCCTCTCCCACCGATGTGGGACGAGTCTGTTACAACTCTCCCCCCTTCGGGACACTGCGTCCCCGCAGTGCACATCGATGCGGGCCCCAGCTCTGATACCATAAGTAACATCACCATCAGCCCGTAGTATGATATTGTCCGCTTTGGACACAAGCCGATCACCGACGGGCTACCCGCGCACGAGTACAACCCCGGATCGCACTTCTAACTCACGGATTTGCTTCTCGGGTAAACACCCTCCAAACGCGTCATCACAGAGTGCGCAGCACAACTGGTATGATACTGTCCGCTCTGGGCCACAGGCCGATCACCGACAGGCCAACTTGCCCCGGATCGCACCTACCCGCACGGCTTTAAACGCGTCTTCACAGAGTGCGCAACACAACTGGTATGATACTGTCCGCTCAGGGCCACAGGCCGATCACCGACAGGCCAACTTGCCCCGGATCGCACCTACCCGCACGGCTTTAAACGCGTCATGTCAGAGTGCGCAGCAGCTCGGAAGCATGATACTGTCCGCTTTGGGCCACAGGCCGATCACCGACAGGACACATTCCCCGGATCGCACCTACCCGCACGGTTTTAAACGCGTCATGTCAGAAGAGGTATCCACACCCTTATAAGGAGTGCTTTGTTTTCCTCTCCCACCGATGTGGGACGAGTCTGTTACAGTATTAATAATAATAATAATAATAATAATAATAATAATAATAATAATAATAATAATAATAATAATAATAATAATAATAATAATAATAATAATAATAATAACTGTTTTTTATTGGTTTTTGTTTTTGGTGAATTCTATGTGTCTAGTGGTTGGAGTAAACACATCAATGGGACTTGTCACATATCATTCTATTTTTTATTTATAATTAGTATGTTTGATGTTTGATCTGATATAATCCATAAAAACCGTAAAACTTAACCTCAACTAGACACGTATATTTTTCTTTTTTTAACGGCAAAAGGTGATATATAATATAGAACGCTATTTAGTAAGTTGCTAAGAAAGAAAATATCACAAAGACTTTAAATAGAAGTCAAACGTTCTAATTGAAAACAACATTACCTCTATTTATTAGTCAACGAAAAAAAAATAACTTATAGCTTAATTACATCAGAGAGAGACTACATCTACGATAAATAGAATAATTAAAAACAATGTCGTTTCTTAAACGCCATAGAACCCATAACAGGGTGACTATGATCATGGTGATCTGGGACTTTTAAGATGAAGTCATTTGCGTGCCTTCGAGCCAACTATGAACGTCCGACCCAGATAAAAATATTGGCATACCACAATCGGATCAAACCGAGCACTCGAAAAAGAGATGTTGTTGCAGCTCCACACCTTGATTGCAAACCAGGCAAATAATCGACCTTGATTATCGACTAATAAATATGGAGTACTTGAGTAAGTAAATATGCAATTTTGTTCAACAAGTTTTTCACTCGTAAAAAATAAATAAAAATAAAATATCTAAAATTAAACAAGATGAGTTAAATGGGTTAAATTTTTTCCTCGTATATTATTTCAATTAAACAATGCCATAAGCATTTAAACCATAAGTATTTAAAGTTAGACCTTTGTACACTCAAACGTTGCGTGTTAACCAACAACACTCAAACCTAATGTTGTCCTTTTAGATAATCACAACAAATTTGGGCAAGTTAATGATATATTTAGTTTTAGGCTGTTTAACATCCATTTGGGTTATTTTCCTTTTGAATTGATTTTGTTTGTTAAGTTTCGTTTATTTAGGTTCTATAAGTGGATTTTGGATTTTTTTTTTTTTTTTTTTTTTTTTTTTTTTGCTGGTTGGGACGGTTTTGAGTTTCGTCTGTTTCATTTTGTGTTTGTTTGTTATTCAGTATTTATATTGTTATAAGTTACGTTTTTATGTTGTATATGTTAGAGTTTTTTCATCTATTGATAAAATACTCTGGTTTTTATATAATTATTTCTTCTTTCGTAAAAGGAAATGATACTTTTAGAATGGTAAGCCTATTTTGATATTTTATATCACTGGTAACTTGAGAAGAAAAACTCAACCTCTCTGAAATAGAAAGTGATAAATTTAATATAATATTTTTTATAAACTTATGTCCGGCCATGATGTATTTTTTATTTCATTATATGCGAGCTTTATACTCACAATTTAGTGTATAAATTAATTAATTCTTGTATTTATCACGTCTCCTATATAAATGGATGTCTTAAAATTTTTGGTTTATATTATATAAATGTACCGAACTTCACACTTTTTATTTATGTATGATTTTAATCTCATATATTGTATGTTTTCAAGGTATTTAACCGTCTATTATTTGATTTTAGATACATAAAAATTGACTTCGTTTATGTAAGTTTTCTACATACAATATATTACAGTAGTCAGTAGATAACTTCAAAAAAAAAAAAAAAAAAAAAAAAAAAAAAAAAAAAAAAAAACATTGTTTTTGATAACTTGAAATTTTAAAACTTAAGTTACTTAAGGGTATTAATATATTCACTATAAGTTTTAAAAAATCTATCGTATATACAGTGGCGGGATCAGAAAAAAAATTTCACCGGCGGTGAATTTTTTTTAGAAGCGTAGGAATTTTTTCTGGCAAATTATGAAAGCTTTTGGGCAAAATATTGAAGCGTTGGGACAAAATATGGAGGTTTTAATATAAAAAATCAAAAATCTTGAACTAAAAATTTCAAATTCACTAAGATTTTATAATAAAATATGTAAAGTTTGATAATAGTTCTTAAGTATATACTAATAATCGTGAATTTATTTATGTTTCTATAAATAAATCTATTAACATCACATACAAAGGCCGACAAGTAATGTCAACAAATTACATGTATTATCACATTCAAACCATGTTTTTGGGTTTTGTGTCAAATAGTATCGTCTTATACGTTGAAAATGAAATGGTATACGGCGTCTTTCGTTTTCATTGGTTGGTATGACTATCTAATTTATGTTTGTGTTAAACTCTTAATTATCAGGCACTATCTATCTATATTCTTTTAAGCGCTAAAATTTATTAGAAACAAACCTTAGCAACGAGCTTGTTAAAATACTTAAATGTAAGTGTAACGATCTTGTTAGTCG
The DNA here is from genome assembly GCF_046630445.1 of Rutidosis leptorrhynchoides. Lineage (NCBI taxonomy): Eukaryota > Viridiplantae > Streptophyta > Magnoliopsida > Asterales > Asteraceae > Rutidosis > Rutidosis leptorrhynchoides. Next base: position 95,645,829 of record NC_092336.1, read on the forward strand.
TTACATGTAAGTGTTGTTTTGAAACCTTTAAGTTAACGATCTTGTTAAATGTAATTAATTCATTGTTATTATACTTAAATGAGATGTTAAATTGTTATGTTAACATGATAACATGGTGTATGAATATATCTTAACATCATATATATATATATATATATATATATATATATATATATATATATATATATATATATATATATATATATATATATATATAGGGGCACGATCCATGGATAAGCTTAAAAGGAGTACAAACCGGATAAGCAAAATAAAATTATTTTTTTTTTTTGAATTCTTTTTTTACATTCATAAATCTGCATTAAAATGCACCTCTAATCATTTTTTTTCATAAAAAAAAAAGTTCAAAATCTTTCAAAAATCGATGATGAATGGTAAAATTAACCATTCATCGGGTTAATTTATCATTCATCTTGTTTACGATTAATGATAAAATTAATCAATGCTAAAAAAAACCAGATGAATGGTTAAATTAACCATTCATCTGTTTTTTTATCATTCATCATAAACAGATGAATGGTTAAATTAACCATTCATCTGCTTTTTTTAGCATTGATTAATTTTATCATTAATCGCGAACAAAAATGAATGATAAATTAACCAGATGAATGGTTAATTTTACCATTCATCATCGATGTTTACCATTCATCATCGATTTTCGAACGATTTTGTTCAAAAACTTTTTAAAATTTTTTCGTTTTCTTCTATTTGCATATTAAAGGATCGTTTTTTTTATAAAAAAAAAAATTTGAAATTTTACTTATCCAGTTTGTGCCCCATTTAGTGCTTATCCATGGATTGGTCCACTATATATATATATATATATATATATATATATATATATATGTTAAAATACTATTACAACGATAATCGTTACGTATATATATTGTTTCGAAATTCTTTTGTTAGTAGTCTTGTTTTACATATGTAGTTCATTGTTAATATACTTAATGATATATATAATTATCATTTTATCATGTTAAATATAATGTAACAATATCTTAATATGATACATATGTATTTAGTAAGACGTTGTTATAACGATAATCGTTATATATATCGTTTCGAGTTTCTTAACTTAGTAGTCTCATTTTTATGTATATAACTCATTGTTAATATACCTAGTGATATACTTACTTATCAATGCTAGAGGAATAAAAATTACAATGGTTTAAAAAGTCTTAATAAGTCTCATTTTAAATCGAAATTGCCTCTAAATTTTAAAATAAATAAACGAATAAATTAAACAAAATGCTCTTCTCTATCGAATTGGAGTTGAAAGTAACAGTATTGTGATACTTCCATATACCCAAAACGGGGCCATCATGATAGTATATAACTTGTCCTTCACATGACTAGATCCATTCCAATATTCGTACCATGCGACCCAATCAAACTAAGAAGCAAAATTCAGCATATTGACATCAATTCATAAACGAACACATTGCCAAATCGAGCAAGCAACCTCGTAACTGAAGTGACAATGTTCCATTGATTCTAAAGGGTTTTTTCCTAATTGCTACTTAGTTTTCCCACTTGTATTTTTCAAGCCATTCGTGTTTAATTAATCTCCGTATATTAGCATAAGTGTAGCCTTCGTATACTAGTCAGTTGTGTATTTAGCTGATTAAGTTGTAATCCTCGTTGTAATTATTCTTTATTAATAAAAGTTGATCTTTAAAAAAAAAAAACTAACATGACAATCAATGAAAGGAACATCAACTCCTCAGGAAAATGGGCATGCATAGGCGAGTGGGAAGCCTATCAATATAAATACGCCCAAGTAAAATGTTAACTTTTATCGGAATATATTTCTTCCGAACTGTGTTCAGATGCAACAAAGGAAGGATGGAAGTGTCAATGTGCTTCCTGAGAACTGAAAGCTCCTTGATCTATTGAAATTTCCAAACCCAGACATCTTGTTCCAAATCAAGCTGAATTGTATGAAGTACCAATTACCTGCAACATAGAATTAAGAATAGTTTGTTGACGAGCATTTTAAATCCCAGACCCACTGCCAAGACCACACATTATCACAAAATTTACAGAAATAAGGCAGTTTCCGTTATTATCAACATGGTATTACGGAGTATATGTTAAAACGAATCATAAGAGGCTCCGAACCGCGTCAAGTATCTTTTTAGAATCTAATGTTATTACCATTACCAAACTTACCAGCGCGCTTCAGCGCCAACGGTACCCATCACCTTTGAAGCTGGTGTTAGAATAAAGCACAAAAGTCAACAACGGTCAAATTACCATTTAAGGTAATTTGACTTTAGGATCAGAAGTTGAACACTTCATCATTTCCCGTTAGAGACAAGTCACAAGATCACACTAACAGCCAAGTTAACGGGTCCACTACAGCCTACACTTCCACTTTTGTAAAGGGGGTTCCAAAAGTCTAAATGGAGCCATCCCTAAAGTAGAAAGAGCTGTTGCATATCTTTGTATATATAACATTAGCTGTATAAACTCAAAATCCAATTCAATTGTATAAAATAAATCGATTATTCAATACAAGATCAGTTTTTCAATTATCATTATCAAATTAATCACTGTTAACATGGTATCAGAGCTAACGGTATCGATCCAGTGATCAAGATACTCGTTTTTTATGTCTCAATCATTTACCAGGAAAGAAGATGAAGCTGCCATGTCTAAGATTGACGGTAGCTCAGAATTTGATCAAGCTACCATGTCAACCCTAGACGGTAGCTCAAACCATATGGAAAAAAGTTACCTAGATGCACTTTGTCACCATAAACCACCAACAGCCGCTGGAACAGAAAGCACCACCACAAACCACCATCAACCACTGCAACAATTGAGTTGTGTTTACTGTGGTATGACAAAACACACAATAATCCAATGTTTTAAACTCATTAGTTACCCCAAAAGATGGAACAAGCAGAAACGAAGCAGAGTGGTGATGACGGTAGCAGAGACCACCGGCGGCCACCACAAGGTTACCGGCAACGGCATCTCAGAACCATCTCAAAAACTGAAAAGAGGTACTTCAAACTCCTGCTTACCTCAAAAATTGACCGAATGGGTGAAGGTAAAACCTTCGAACCCTAAGTGCTTCTCACAGCAATCGACCAAAGTGATTAGGATAAACCCTAATCACTATTAGGATAAACCCTAATCACTATAAACTGACCAAAGTACAAGGAACGAATCATAATCGTTTCAATTGTTTGAAAGAAGAAGGGTTAGAACCCTATCCTGAACTGAATCGACCAAAGGATATAAATCCTGATCTTACAAGTTCTGAATCAAGATCAGCTGTAGAATTAAATTGCAACACTGAATCAAAATCCCCTTGCACGAGCAAGAGGGAGAGAACACAATTAAACCCTAATTTAATGACTGCATCGTATGAGAAGAAGATGGGTGTGAGAAAGAAAAAAGGGAATAGGGATATAAAAGGAGACGGGTATATCAACCCTATACCCAAATTTAATCTATCAGAAAATGGGTGGGCTAAGTTGGCCCACGTGACCCATGGACTGAATATAAACAATATGGCCCAAAAGGAAAAAAGAGGCGAACTTGATATTAACATTCAGGTCCAAGAATATGATATGGATAAAAAATCAATCAGAAAGTCTTTTGGAAATAAATATTTAACTAGTAACTCTTTTATCGGAAATGCTAATTTTATTTCAAATAACGAAAAAAATAACGAGTGGATTTTTGACTGTGGTGCTACTCACACCATGACTTTTGAAAAATCAGATTTTTGTTCCAAATCAACACCACGAGTTAATAAAATTCAAACGGCTAATGGAGGCATTGTACAAGTTGAAGGGGGCGGGAGAATTGAAATTACCCCGACTATGAAATTGTCTAATTGTTTATATATTCCAACCCTGTCACATAAACTTTTATCTATTAGTCACGTTACAAAAGAATTAAATTGTTCCGTGCTATTACACCCCACTTTCTGTATTCTTCAAGATATTAGGACTGGGGTAATTATTGGACGGGGTACCGAACGGGGTGGGCTGTACTATGTAGACGAAGTAACCCAACAAGGTACCGTGATTTTTGCTCATGGAACACCTACAAGGGAAGCTTGGTTATGGCATAGGAGGTTGGGTCACCCATCAGCCGGATATTTACATGCCTTATTCCCTAGTCTTTTTCAGTCTAATGTGAATTTAAAATGTGAAACGTGTATTTTAGCTAAAAGCCACCGGAGTACGTTTAAACCTAGTAGTACGAGAAAAGATAAACCTTTTGCTTTAATTCATTCTGATGTATGGGGGCCTGCACCGGTCATTGGGGGGAAAAACCTCCGATATTTTGTCCTATTTATTGATGACCATTCTCGCATGACTTGGATTTATTTTCTAACCCACAAATCAGAAGTTTTTGAGAAATTTTCTCACTTTTATAAAATGGTACAAACCCAATTTAATAAAAACATACAAATGTTAAGGTCCGATAATGGGGGTGAGTTTGTAAACTCATCAATGAAACTTTTCTGCAAAAATAATGGGATTATTCATCAAACCTCGTGCGCTCATACTCCCGAGCAAAATGGCGTAGCCGAACGTAAAAATCGACTACTTTTAGAAATGACAAGAGCTTTACTAATTGAATCCAAGGCTCCGAAAAGTTTTTGGCCCGAAGCCCTTGCTTCCGCTACCTATCTTATCAACCGTTTACCTACTAAGGTTTTGGGCACAAAAACCCCTAAAGATACGCTTTCCCAATTCCATACCCTTCCGACCTCATTTAGCATTGAACCTCGAATATTTGGGTGCTCGGTCTTCGTTCATATTCCGAAACATGAGCGTACCAAACTAGATCCATGTGCGAAAAAATGTGTCATGGTTGGTTATGGAATAAACCAAAAAGGATATCGGTGTTATAGTCCCAAAAGGCGTCATGTTTTTACCACAATGAACTGTGACTTTGTCGAAATCGAATATTATTATGATACCCAACTTACGAGTGAGGGGGAGAAAAAGGATGATGACACTCTAAGTTGGATACAGTGGACACCTAAAACTGATAATATCCAAATTCCAACACCAAATCCAAATCCCGAAAGTCCAAATCCCGATAATATCCAAATAGTTGCACCAAATCTCGAAACACCAAATCCCATTACACCAAATCCCGAAACACCAAATCCTATTACACCAAATCCCGAAACACCAAATCCTGAAACACCAAATCCTGAAACATCAACACAAGATTCCGAACCTCCTGAAACCTCCTCGAACAATGAACATCAAACCCACGAGGAACAAAATGACACCAATTCTGATGAAACCACCCAACGATATGTCCTACCTCAAAGAGTCAATAGAGGTGTCCCACCTAAACGATACTCACCAGAAAAAGAAGCGCAAAGATCCAGATATCCTATGGCTAATATAGCACAGGGAAATCTGTCAAAAGAAGCTCATCAATTTAATTCCGCAATTTACTCTGAAAATATTCCAACTTCCGTTGGACAAGCTCTAAAATCAAAAAACTGGAAAGAAGCAATGGAAGTTGAAATGAAAGCCTTGAATGATAATGACACGTGGGAAAAATGTGTTGTGCCCCAAGGAAAAAAAACCAGTGGGATGTCGATGGGTATTTACTATAAAACATAATCCAGATGGAACTATTGAAAGATACAAAGCTCGACTGGTTGCAAAAGGGTACACTCAAACATACGGGATTGATTACTCCGAAACCTTCTCACCAGTTGCAAAGATTGATACCATTAGAGTTCTCTTCTCTATCGCTGCAAATGAAGATTGGCCATTTCATCAATTTGATGTGAAGAATGCTTTTCTCCATGGCGAATTAAAAGAGGAAGTCTATATGGAAGCACCACCTGAATTCTCCGACAACTTTAAAAACAGGGAAGTTTGTCGACTTAAGAAGGCTTTATATGGGCTAAAACAATCACCACGGGCTTGGTTTGGGAGATTTACACTATTCATGAAAAAATATAATTTTAAACAAAGCAACTCGGATCATACTCTCTTTTTTAAACGAAAAGGAAATTTAATTACATGCTTAATCATTTATGTTGATGATATGATTATAACAGGAAATGATAAAGAGGAAATTTCTAACTTAAAAATGAACTTATTTAAAGAATTTGAAATGAAAGATTTGGGCAGACTTAAGTATTTTTTGGGGATTGAGGTATTACGATCCCAACAGGGAATATTTATCTGTCAAAAGAAGTATGTTCTTGATTTTCTTGCAGAAACAGGTATGATTGATTGCAAACCGGCTGATACTCCAATAATTCCAAACCAGAAGCTATATATGAAAGATGATGCAGACCTTGCTGATAAAGGGCAATATCAAAGGATGGTGGGAAAACTCATCTACCTTGCTTATACCCGATCAGATATAGCACATGCAGTAGGAGTTGTGAGTCAATTCATGCATCAACCACAAGTTCACCATATGGAAGCTGTCATGAGAATCATCAGATACTTGAAGAAGACAGCAGATCATGGAGTTGTTTTTAAAAGACACGGACACCTAAAGACTCAAATATATACAGATACAAGTTGGGCTGGAGAAAAAGGAGATAGAAGATCTACATCCGGATTCTTCACACTTGTTGGAGGTAATCTGGTGGCATGGAAAAGTAAGAAACAAAAAGTTGTATCTCTTTCAAGTGCCGAATCAGAATTTAGGGGAATAGCAAAAGGGGTTGTTGAAGCACTATGGATCAAGAAATTACTGACAGAAATCGGTTTCCCTCCAAATGAGGCAATTCAAATCTTATGCGACAATGAAGCAGCAATTGCCATTTCAGAGAATCCAGTTCAGCACGATCGAACCAAGCATGTGGAAATAGACCGACATTTTATTCGAGAAAAACTAGATGGTGAAATCATCTCTCTCCCATCTATCAGATCAGAAGACCAACTAGCCGACATCCTCACCAAATCAGTCAATGGAAGATTATTCAGTGAAGTGCTTAGCAAGTTGAACATTGGAAACCCCACTATTCAACTTGAGGGGAGTGTTAGAATAAAGCACAAAAGTCAACAACGGTCAAATTACCATTTAAGGTAATTTGACTTTAGGATCAGAAGTTGAACACTTCATCATTTCCCGTTAGAGACAAGTCACAAGATCACACTAACAGCCAAGTTAACGGGTCCACTACAGCCTGCACTTCCACTTTTGTAAAGGGGGTTCCAAAAGTCTAAATGGAGCCATCCCTAAAGTAGAAAGAGCTGTTGCACATCTTTGTATATATAACATTAGCTGTATAAACTCAAAATCCAATTCATTTGTATAAAATAAATCGATTATTCAATACAAGATCAGTTTTTCAATTATCATTATCAAATTAATCACTGTTAACAGCTGGGGCCTCATGTTTGGAAGCCTTGTTAAAAATGGCGTAGGTTCAAATCTTTGGTATGTCGGGAATTTATTCATTTGCTTCTTAGAGCATATAAACCCTTGTATGTCGGGAACATAACTCCCTTGACTTTCGGGTAGAATCTATTTCTTGTGCAATGCCCCTGTACGTCAGGAGCAAAACTCCTTTGACTCTTGGGTCGATTCGTTCCTGTCACTCATGGGGTTTTAAGTGAATGTGTTTTGTAGACATTTGACTCTTACGGGGTGATTTTTAGTGGGTTTTTAAAGGCAACACAAAGTCAGGGTTCCCTTGCCCGTCTACACCTTTTTGCCACCATTACTAAACTTATGTCTCATGGTTAGGGAAATTGGGGTTTGTGACATAACCTTATATATACATGTTTTGCTATCGATTTTATTAAAACTAGTTTCAACGAGGAAAACAAACTTGCACTTCACTGCGGGGTAGTTTCGGCCGGTTACCCGTCGGTGATTTTGGACGGTTAGCGGTCAGTTAACTGGACGTTTAAAGAATAACGGAATTAATAAGGAAGTGAAGAAATGCTGTAAAGAAAAGGTGATTTTTTTCTTTCTAAAAAAGCCGATTTAAAATACTCCGAGGTTTAGGTTATTTACAGGTTTACCATCATGAACAATACAAAGTTCACGCTTTTAGTATTTATAAACTAATAAATAACGAAATAACTTACAATATTGATTTACACACTTTGCCATTATATTATAGGGTGTGTTTGGATGAAACTAGCTGGAGCTGGAGCTTATAGTTGGAGCTGGAGCTTATGGGCTAGAGCTGGAGCTAGAGCTTATGGTAGCTGGAGCTTATTATTTTTTATAAGTGTTTGGTAAACTAGCTGGAGCTTATTTTTCAGTTCATAAGCTCTACTTTTTTTCATAAGCTACTAAAAGTAGCTTCTTTTTCTAGAGCTTATGATTTTCATAAGCTCTACTTTTTATGTCTACCAAACAAAGCTTATTACTTGAAACTTATTAAAATCATAAGCTCTCATAAGCTTCCATAAGCTCTTGCGCCAAACACACCCATACTATATATATATTAATTACGGTTCTATCATGGTGAGTAGTAGATGACTCACCATAAGTAGTATATAGATAATATAATGATATGACAATTATTAATTTAACGACAGAATACTTTGTTACGATTGTATTGAGCATTTTTATTTATAATGATAATCTTTTGGTAGTGTATTACGGTATCTATTTATAGGTATAGGAATGTTTATTATATATAAGTACTCATTTAAAATCTTTCGAACACGGACTTAAAATGACCTAAAATTAATTATGAGAGAGCCATGCTCGTACACTATGGCCTACGACATCTAGAGTATATATTCCATCATTTGTTTTTTAACATCTACATTTTATCAACCATTCGTTACAGTGGTGCTGTACAAAACGAAATCTTATTAGGGCCAAGCATATATATAAAGAAAAGGCGGTATTGTTTGGCTTTGTGGACACATTACATGTTAGCAGCTGATAGATTTCACCTTCCCATTAGTTTTAATAATATACATAATATTCTTGCTCTTTTGATTCTTCAATTCTAAAAGGAGAATGTTAAGCTTAGTATTTGTAAACATTCAAACTCTATTGAATCAGTTATAACGTTAATATTCTAGATTTATAATTACTTACATGACTTTATTCATGAAAACTATGAGTTACATATATGAAATTTTAACATAGCCTTATTCTCTATTCTGACAGCTATTGGGTCGATTATGAACCTAAAGTTGGCCCATACTATAATGAAAATAATTTATTTGGGCTTAGTTAATTTGGTTGTTGATTGCAAATAATAAATTCAGTTTTAATCGGGATTTATTTATTTTAAGTTGGGCTTAAGACGACCATTAATCGTGAATGTAACATGAAGTCAGATGATGCTCTTTTAGTGAAAAAAATGAGTTTTTGATTGTGACGTGCCAATATCGTTGAGTAAGTTAAATAGTGATGAGTGTTAAGTTTAATTGAGTGAAAGAATATTGGGTGATGTGTTAAAATATGAATAGTGAATTTGTGTGTAATATAGATAAATTATTAATTATTAATTATTAATATTAATATTAATATTAATATTAATATAGATATTTACATCAATTTATGTATGGGTATTAAAAAATCTAACGCCTGCTATTTTATTCCATCGGATAGTTGATTGATGCCCCTTTTTCATCACGGGTAACTGATACAATCCTACATTGACTAGAGAACAAACTAGTTTGTGCCTTATAAGGATGGGTGTCTCCTCCTCCTTTACACTGCCTTTTGGGAGTGAGTTCTACACTTTCCCTTGTAAGGTTGATGCATGCCTAGCGTGTGGGATAGGCTTGTATCATTGGTGCTTTCATTGAGAGATCCCATCCTTCGAGATCCCAACACCTCGGATTGGACCGAAAGAAAGGGTGCCAACCGTGACCAACGAGGACGTTGGATCTTTGAAGGGTGGGGTATTGATACAATCCCACTTTGACTAGAGAACAAACTAGTTGATGCCTTCTCCTCCTTCAAGCTGGCTTTTGGGAGTGAGTTCTACACTTCTCCTTGTAAGGTTGATGCATGCCTAGGCTTGTATCAGTAACACGCCTTGTCAGGAGCGTTAGTTTTGGTCCACCTCAACAAATTGGGCAATGATGTTGGGGTCGGTGGTGATGCCTAGTTGATGCCTTATAAGAGTGTCCCCTCCTCCTTCAAGCTGGCTTTTGGGAGTGAGTTCTACACTTCCCCTTGTAAGGTTGATGCATGCCTAGCGTGTGGGATAGGCTTGTATCAGTAACACGCCTTGTCAAGAGCGTTAGTTTTGGTCCACCTCAACAAATTGGGCAATGATGTTGGGGTCGGTGATGCCTAGTTAACATCGGTCTAAAAGTGAGCAAACCCAATAGAAATAATTTATGTGAGTACAAGTGAAGGCACATTAGCACGGTGCTCTATTTACGGATAATAATGAGAATGTTGCGCTAATATAGAACTAAAAACATGCTTCATTCTTTTAAGGCAAAATTAGGCGGATATTATCGGATTCTTCCAAATAGTGGTTCAGTTTCTAAAAAAAATGTTACGGGAGTGTCAAATTTCCGTTGAATCCCCTCACATGCTAGACACACGAAGATAAAATAAATTTTTTTTCTTTTTTCTTTTTGTTACTCGTATTTAACTGAGCTTTTTTCTTAATCATTCAAATAGACGTGCAAATCAAAACTAACTCCAAGTCTCCAAATGAAAAAGTCTAAATATAACCAAATTAAAAACTCTAACATAACCAAATCTAAAAAAAAAAAAAAAAAAAAAAAAAAAAAACTCTAACATCATAATAAGTACATGAACACCTAACAAAACCTGCCTCCGGGTGTATAGCCTGGTTGATTTATGCAATAATTAACATAACCAAACAGATATTTTAGACATAGAATTGTATCGCGTAATAAGTGATTTTTTTTTTGAACAACTTTATTTATTGCATTAATAAAAAACTACCTCTCCTAGCAAGATGCTAGGAGAAGGCGACTAGTTACAATGGCTTTATAAGTCACATGTTCCACGTTACATCACTTTTTCCTAAATTAACCATCGGTACCTAATTAAATATTAAAATTTGCTTACTTCATCCTATTCCTAATCGAAATCGAAAACTACCTCCCTGTAACCATCATTGCTTGTAAGAGAATCATCACCCTCGTAAAGATCTTTGTTAGTTTAATCTTAGCCCTTGAAAAGCCCAATGCATCTCCATCTTCCAGGTGCTGTACACTATTTGGGTATTAGTAGCAGTAAGTTTGTCCACAAAGTGATAACAGACATATAGAAGTTATGAGCCCTTTTATTACTTGATAACTGATCATTTGGATTATGGTTTATCCCTAACAGGTTAGATGGGTCAAATCACTATATTAGATAAAGGGAAAATTAACAGAAATATGTCAAACGGGTTTACTCGTTACCCAACCACCCATTTTGTCATATCTATTAGCTGTCTATGTATGAGAAAGAAATTTACCGCAGCCATGTAACTTTTTAGAATGACTAATTTCTGCATCTCATCAGCAGTGGGTATGCACATCTGCTTCTGCCGTTAATCGAACTATAACAGACACATTTTGAGAGCATTAGTCAATGAACATGTTTCTTTAACGAACTAAAAAAGAGACAAATAATCATGTATCTTAAAATGTGTTGTAGTAGCTTTCAACCATATAATATATTTAGGGAATAAATGCTATTTGTTTGATCCTACCAGTTTTGGCAGGCATTAATAAGTTCACTCAACCCAACTGAAATGTAAATTCAAAAGTATAAAACTTGTAATGGTTCATTCAAGAACTTCAACTCCACCAAAATGACATTTTTTAATTTTTATTTTGTAAAAGGCAAAAAATGACATTTTTCATGCATCCCAGTTTCACTTGGGTTATGGAGAGTTGTGTGCTGCAATAGCATCAACTAGATGCAAACATAACAAATAATGACTCGGTACACGTTATATGAAAGGACATAATCAGCATAACAGAGATACAAGTGTATTTTTCAAGTAATATCATCCGCGATATATCAATGACAGTCCCAAGATTTTAGAGCCATGAACATACATCTTCACTTAACTTTTAAGAACTAAAGAAGATTTAGAAAAGGTAAGACAATTAAGAGAAACACGAATAAAGGTGACCCAATCTTCTTTCGGGTCCTACCAATTTTTTTTATCTGTTTTTCTAAATATTATTAAACTTCACAACCACCAAACATCAAATAAGTAACCCAGCATATCTCAAAATATGAGGTGGCAAAATGGGAAGATCTAGTGGGGTGGATAATGGGTCAAAACGGGTTCAGTTCCAAAAAGAAATTTTTTATGCAAGACAAAACAGGTACTTGAGTTGACCCGTAACACTATCCCAGTTACTTTATAACGTCGATGTTAAACACATTTCACAAAATACTATTGAGACACTTTACGGTTTAATGCTTAAAATGTCACTATGAAGACGTTCAACACGTTTGACTGGTTCTGTTCTTTACCCAACTATAATGATTTGAAATGAAATATATATACAACAAAAAGAACAATACCTAATCAACTAAAAGTGATGTATGGAGAGGTTAGATGTAGACAATTATTCCTCTTACCTTAAGGTAAAGGGGAGTCGTTTCACCACCTACGGATAGACACTGATGACCATGAAAGTCTCCTAAATAATTAACCTAATCGACATAATCATATCGCTACACCTAGCCACGTCGACAACATTATCCTTATACGGTCATCTTATGATGATTCCTACCTCATTTCGAGCACCTAGAACCCGAGTACACAACTTGTGGTCCCTAATCGTAACCGCCCCTGAACCCTTCTCTTGAACAATATGAACACTTTTCGCCTCCCTAATCGTAATCCTATCTGGGGTCGCTAACCTATTACCACCTCTAAACCCTCTAGACCTACCCACCACTACGCTAGAATGACATGGCCTCAAGTAACCATGTCTACGTGTAACGTCTATTTTGACCTATAAACTACCAAAAAGATACAAGTAATAATAAACAATAAACAATTAATAATATAATAAAAGTAGTAATAGTAAATATAATTTATAGCGATAATTTATAAAATTCAAAATATAGTAATTGCTAATATATTGATTTAAGCAAATTACAACAGATAAATTTAATAATTGGGGTTATATTTTATTGTCTTAGTAATTACCTGCCTGAAAATTATAATAATATGCATACATAAATAATTATATGTATACAAATATAGAGTTTAAAAACAAACGAAATCAGGTGGAGAGGAACGAATTCTCAAAGGCAGTAACAATATAGGGAATGTAACAATTTAGGAAAGAGCAAGGGAATTTTGAAAACAAACACAGCTTGAAAAACACGGAAAAATTCCAACGGCCAGCGGCAGCACCTAGCGGTCCACGGCGGTGAACAACGATTTCAGGTGTTTCCGGATTTTTTTTAAAAAAAAAAAACCCTTGCAATTGTGCCTGGTGTCGTGGTGCCGTGATGCGGTCCTCGCAGCTATATAACCGAAAGAAACCAAAAAGTGACATAGAAAAAAAATCCGATGACCTAAGTAAGTGGCGCGTAGCGACGCATTTCGTGACGGTTGCCGGAGAAAATTGTACCGTCTGGTTCGGGAAAATGTTGCGAGTATATTGGTGCATGTGGTGGCTTCTATTTGCTCGTAATAGGAGCAATTTTTGTTCAGAGATTTGGGGTTCTTTCCATTATGGTGAAACAAGAGGCTAGAAAGAGACGTTAAAGAAGAGATTATACCGTCTCTATCTTCTTTATCATCTCTATCTAGCGATAACTTTAGATAATCATTATCTCTCTCTTCTTTATCGACATAATCATATCGCTACACCAAGCCATGTTGATAAAATTATCCTTATACGCCGATCTTATGGTGATTCATACCCCATTTCGAGCACCAAGAACCTAAGTACCACAACTTGTGGTCCCTAATTGTAACCTCCCCTGAAACCTTTCATCCTCGTCTCTTGAACACACACTATGTCCACTTCTCGCCTCCGTAAGGTATCTACAAGCTCATACGACTTGCTTGTCAATGTTCCTACATTGCAACTACCTACTCTAATCTTAACTATGGTCGCTAACCTATTACCACCTCTAAACCCTCTAGACATACCCACTCTACGCTAGGTAGAGATGACCTCAAGTAACCATCTCTACATGTAACGTCTGTATTAACCTAAAACTAACCAAAAAGATACAGGTAAAAATAAATAATTAATATTAATAGATAATATAATAAAAGTAATAATAGTAAATGTAATTTATAGCATGGAATTGATAATATAGTAATTACTAATATATTAATAAAAGCAAATTATAGAAACTGATAAAATTAATAATTACGATTACATTTTATTGTCTTATTAATCATATGTCTGAAAATTAAAATTATATGTATACAAATATAAATTATAATTATTTGTATACAAACATAGAAGATAAAAACAAACGAAATAATTTGAGGAGAGGAACATATTATTAAAGGCAGTAACAGTTTAGGGGATGTAACTAGTAAAGAGTAAGGGAAATTAGAAAACAAACACAGCCTAAAAGGCAACGAAAAATTCCGACGAAAGCATCCAGCGGTCTACGGCGGCAAACGACGATTTGAGGTGTTTCTGGATCTGAAAATAAACCCTTGCAACTGTGCCTGGTGTTGCGATGGAGTCTTCACTGCTATATATCCAAAAAAAACCCAAAAAGGTAACCAGGAAAAAAAACAGCTGACCTAAGTGGGTGGCTCGCAGCGGTACGTTTCGCGACGGTTGCCGGAGAAAATTGTACCGTCTTGTTCGGAAAAATGCTGCAAGTTTATTGGTGTAGGTGGTGAGTGGTGACTTCTAATTCGCTTGCAATTGGAGCAATCTGCATTTGCGTTCAGAGATTTGGGGTATTTTATTTTAATTTATAACAGGAGACCTAAAAGAGAAGTTAGGGAAGAGAGAGATTCTATATATTATAACGATAACTTTAGATATTATCTATCTTCTTTAACGTCTCTAACCTCCACTTTCACTATCATAAATCAAAAAACGATCTCAAATCTTAGGATCGCAAATTTCTCCTAATTCCGAGTGAATTAGATGCTACCACCTACACCAATAAACTCACAACATTTTCCGGAACACGACGGTACAATTTTCCCTAGTAACCGTCGCCACGCGCGACCCACATAGGTCAACGGAATTTTTTCCCGGCAACTTTTTTGCGTTTTCGGTTATATAGAAGCGAAGACTCCACAGCGACACCAGGCACAGTTGCTGCTTTTTATTTCAAAACCATAAACACCTCAAAAAAAGCAAAAAAGGTTGTTGCGCGTTTCGAAAGGGGACACTTTAAGGAGATCAGCACGTGTTTCGGGAGGGGACAATTTCATATAGAACTAGGGCAGAAGAGACATATAAGGAAGACATAAAATACGCAAAGAAGGTTGTTGCGCGTACAAAAGAAAAACTGTATGAAGATTTGTATAGAAAATTAGATTGGGCGCAGATGATATCTATAAGATAGCCAAAGCAAGGGAGCAAAGGTTTGACCTCATAAAATACAAAAGTTAATGAATATCACCTTGGACAGAAAGTCTACTATGAACACATGCCACATAGATCCTGATTTTCTACCATGTTCTGCATCACTTTAACCTCCTACAAAAACAAAGTTCATGATCAGGTACAGACCCTTTGGCACTTAGATAAAGCAATCAAGGCCTGTAATGCAATGAAATGCATCCAACGATCAATAAATTTACCAATCTACCTGGTTGAGATCAATAATTAACGAAGTTTGACAACCAGGATCAAAATAATCAACATTAAATCAGCTGACTGTCCGCCAACAACGTAGAATTATAATCAGAAGATGAACCCTAGAAAATATTAGGGTCTAGATGCTTATGTTTTTCTATGTTTGTACTAATTAGACGATCGACTTTTGACAGGTTTTCATTTTTGTACGATCAACTAATAAATTGACTAAAGCTAACATTCTTGTGAAGAAACTAGTGGAGTTTGGAAAATTCGAGTAGAACTCTCTCAAATTAGTTTAAAAGAAGTGTGAATAGGGTAAATTTGCTTATCTTTTACATAATCAGTTTTGATGCACTCGGTAAACTCACTTTTTGCACTATAAATAATCAAATACTCAGAAGCAGATAACCAATTCCATGAGGTACGACTGGTACACTTCAAGAGATACAACTACCTTAAGAGGTACAACAGGTACACTTTAACAAACTTCAACAGGTACGGTGGCAGGTACACTTTTCCTGACTTTTGACTGGTGTTGACCGACTTTGACCTGACTTTTGACCCTTCTTACAACTTTTCCCGATTTTTGACCGTTAACCGATTATTTTCCAATGTTTCCTCTAAATCGGGTCGGTCTAGTCACCAAGGCTGCGGCCGTCTCAGCTTTTTTTTGCAACAGTGTCCAAAAACACGAATGCAAACATTTTAATATGAATGAAGGATATAATTTGAGTTCATCTTTTAAAAGATATGGCTCGTTTTGAACTACAATCTACATACCTTGATGTACTGTAGAATGAAACAGCCCATGAGGCTGCAAGATAACTCTAGGATGCATAATCTTTAAACCCAAAGGTACAAAGAAAGCGAATAATCTTGAATTTCTATAAAACATATCATCACAAAATTGAGATGGGTGTCAATGAGATTCCTTTATCTTTATATTTGAGAAAGATATCTCGGGCCTCAACAAATCTTGCAGACTTGACTAAAGCATCAATAAACAAATTACACGTGAAAGAATCAGGGTTACATCCGTTAGCCTCCATTGATACAAACAATTCTTTAGCTTCTTTATATCTCCCCAAATCACACAACATCTTAATGAAAGCACTATATGTAAAGTTATCGGGAGTCAACCCTAAAGTCAACAAGGTCTCAAGGACCTTTTGTGCCTTCTCAACCTCCTTTATCCTACAAAAGTTCTGAATTAAAGCATTGAACGAAAAAACGTCCGGCTTTACTCCATTGACTTGCATTGACTTTAACAACGCCTCTGCTTTAGACTTATCACCGATCATACAGAGAGAACGGATTAAGATATTGTAAATTATAGCATTTGGGTGAACACCCCACTTAACCATCTCATTTAAACATTCGAAAGCATCATTAATTTGGCGGGTCCTACAAAGACCTAAAATTAGCGAAGTGAAAGTATAGGTGTCGGGTTTAAAACCGTACTGAAATAGCATAGTAAGAAGCTCACGTGCTTCATGCATATCACCATTCTTGCAATGCCAAGATAATAGAGTGTTGAAAGTAACAAGATTAGGTGAAATACGACATTGAATCATATCAAGAAACGTTCTCATTGCTTTATCAATCATACCCGTCTTGCAAAAACTGTTAATTATCATGTTATATGATATCACATTTGTTAAAAGTCCCTTTTCAATAATCTGATTTAAATACCGATTTCCCTCCACTAATCTTCCATTCTTGTATAACGACTCAACAAGAAGAAGATACGTACCGAATTCACATTTCACACCTCTTCCAATTAGATCGTCAACAATATCACATGTTTCCATGAGATCAAATCCTTTAAGTAAACAAGTTATAATCATATTAAACGTACTAGTATCAGGGATATAACCTCTCATTATGACTTTTTTCAAGAAAAGAGTGGTTTCTTCATATAAAGAATTGCTCGAAAGACTTTGTAAAATAGATTTGATGGCTGTTGCAGGCAAGACTTTGTCATTTTCCACAAAATTCGATAACAAATTAAAAGCCTCGAGTGGATTAGCATTACGAAATACACCGTTAACTAATGATCTAAAGGTAGTATCATTAGGGTTTACATTATTCTCTTTCATCCTCTTCAAAACCTCAAAGGCTTCTTCGATTCTTTTGGCATTACAATACCCATCAATGAGTATTGTATATGTATATACATTCGGAAAAAATCCCATTTCTTGCATTTGTTTCACTAATCGTAACCCTTCATCTACAACTCCAACTTTGCACACTCCATGAATCAAAAAGTTATAAGTAAACCTATCCGGTTTACATCTATCAGCCTTCATTTGTTGAAATTTTAAATATGCTAAATCGAGTGCGTTCGACTTAATTAGCGCATCGATCACCGCATTATACAATCTAGTACTAGGAGTAACCCCTAAAAACGAAATCTGATCGAAAACCTGAACACAGTACTTAGCTAAACCTAATCTCCCCCAACTACTAATCAAAATACAAAGTGAATCCTCTGTAAGACAACACCCAGAACTCCTGACAAGATCAATAACCTCTTTCAATAACAAAACTGGACCTTTTCGATAAAGATTATTAGCTAAAACACTTCGAATTGATAGATCCTTTGCATATAACGGATTAATATTTGAAACCCACAAATAAAAAACTAAACTTTGTAATGGGTTTTCTTGATTTTGCAATACACTTACAATAACCCTAGGGTTTAAGCTAATTTTATTGGTTTTTAAGTCGTGGTTCAACAAAAAGTACCAATCTTTACGTGAAAGAATTTGAGAAATGTAGTGATGGTCAATGGGTTTATGATTGTGGGTAGGTTTGGTTGAAGAAAACTTACCTCTTGCGGTGAAATTAGTGGTTGTGGTTATAGGGTTTTTGTGGTCAATTAAAGAGCTTGACTGATTTTGACTAGTTTTTGAACTTTGATTTGGGGTTTGTTGAATCCCAGAAGCAAGAGCAGAAAGGCGTCTCATGTCTTCGAACAGGAGCTCCAATTGAATATTTGAGATCAAGGAATGAAATTAAGTCTCCATCTAATGCTCTAATTTTGAAACCTGATAAAGGGTGTGTCAGTGGTTTTAGACCTTCAATCTGATGTGGCTTTTAAACGTTAAACCTAGGACGACTGCTGAAAGAACTTTGTAGTATCAGCGTTCATTAAATTAAACGTTCATCAAATGATTTCACTAACGAAATCAACGAGTTTTTTTCAAGGAAGGCCGTAGTTTTAAAAAGTACTCGTATTTAAGAATCTGCTGTATTTATAGATGGAAAGAAGAGGAGATTGATGGATTAAAAAATAACAGTGATTCTCGAGTTTTAAATTTCAGCGTAAATGAGAGGAGATTAGATGATTAAGAAGGACAATACCTTTAGATTTTGTCACCAAAACTCTCCGCCCATATTTGGACGGATTGGGAAGGATAGTAAAACAATCTCATCCCTTTTCTTCTCCACTCTTTTCCGCTAAAAGAAAGACTCGAGAATACAAAAAAGTATTTATCGTATTCGATTCAATTTTGTTTTATTTAGGGGGTGTTTGAATTAGCGATTTGAAAAATAATTATGCGTTTTAAATAATTGGAATCAGATAATCAGCTGTATCAAAACGTAATTTAGATGAACAGTGTTTGAATTAGATTATGTTGTTTGAGAACGTAATAATTTAATAATCAACTTTTTAGTGTTTGAAAAAATGAAATTATTTGATTATTTAACATGTAAAATTACCAAAAGAAACATTCTTTTAAATAAGAAATATGTAAATGTAAATTTAGATACTAAGAGCACTGGGAGTGATGAGTGAGGTCAGTTGGCATGTGACTTGCTGAGTCCGAAAAAGTGGGGAGTGGTGACCTATGTCACTTGGAGTATGTCAGTTTTTATTTTTAACATTATTTTAATGATTTTAAATATAACATAAATTAATATAATTATAAAAATTAATATAAATAGAAATAACTTCATTAAAAAGTAAAAATCACACATTACATTAAATAATTAAAAATTACAATTCGTTAACTATTTCGCTATCGCGATAAAGTCATAGATGCGAAACAAGAGTATGTCGAAGGTACTCATGCTCGTCTTTGTCACGCAACTCTTTTGTCTTCTCAGCATATACATTACACATTTCGTACCAAGTTGATCCTTGTAGGTTGTTGACAGACAAGTAGTAAGATTTATTTTCAGCGATGTTAAAACCGTTGTCTTCAATTATCATGTTGTGCAATATAATGCAACCATACATGATTCTTTTGATTGCGTTTACGGTATATGCCCTATCAGGTTGTCTTAAAATACCCCAACGACCTTGCAAAATTCCAGATGTCCTCTCAACGTCTTTACGAGCTGCAGATTGTTTCTTTGTAAAGTATTTCCTTTTTGCATCAACAACATTTGAGAACCCCTTAACGAAAGAAGCCCACGAAGGGTAAATCCCATCGGCAAGATAGTAGCCTCGATCAAAATCAACGTCCCCAATTTCGTATGGAACTTGAGGAGCCGTGTCAGTTAGTAAACTATCAAACAATGGAGATGCATTAAGGACAATCAAGTCATTGTTCGAACCCGCCATTTCAAAATATGCATGCCAAATCCAATTGTCATACGATGCAACGACTTCCAACATGATTGAGCCTCCGAATTGTGAGGTGATTAAGTCTGTTATGACGCGACGCAAAGTTGGGCTTCTGGTGGAATGGTACCCACCTTTGGCTGGTTTGAACCCGATAGCGCCCCTAGCTGACCAACGCGCTAATGATGTTGTCGAGGGTAAAGTTACTGTGTATAGGCAGGTTATGGTGGACGGGAACGTGCGCTATCCCCCTACTTCTTTCTTCATGGAGGTTCTTAGTCACTTTAATATTGGCATCGGACAGTTGCATCCTTACAGCGCATGTCGCGTTATTTTCTTCGAAATGATTTGCCGTCATTACCAATTTCCTCCCTCGCTAAACTTGTTCAAGAACGTGTTTTCATGTCGTAAGAATCAATAGAGCTGGTATTCTTTCAATGACAGGATTATGTTTGTACGGCGCACGAAAGCTGGGGTGCGCAGGAAGTGGAAGAACTCGTTCTTCTTTATCGACGATTCATTTATCCCGCTTGCATATAGAAATATCTGCGCGTGGCATACCGGTGCTATCAGCGCGGAGTTAAACGTTAGGCCTCCCCTTTCCCCTGATAAGCAGCATAGACTTGTTCATTTTTATAACCGCGAACTCCCTATCCGTCCATATAGCTCCGATATTTTAAGGGTTGCTAATATGTGTCCCTATCCGCCTGCCATGCCAGTTATCTTAGACGCCGATGATAATGGTAGGCGGCAGATGGGCGTTATTTTTGCACTTGTTTTCTCTTTATCACTTGTGTCTAACTTAGCATGTTTTATTTGCAGAGATGCGTCTAGACAGGCTTCTGGCTTTACGCGACATTGAGGGCGTTCATACTGAGACGCCTGATGTGGAGAATCAGGGTGATCAGGACATGGACATCGATGGGCAAGACCAAGATGATGCCGCTATTGGCGCCAGTGGGTCTGGTAGCGCCAATCAGCGCGAGAGTCATGTAGACGAGGACTCTTGTCAGGCGGATATTGAAGGGGGCAAGGCTAGTGAGCCCTCAACTAAGGGTGGGAGTAAGCGCAAGCGAGCTAAAAAGGGAAAAGGTAATAACCAGTTGTTTGCACGTGCCGGGGCATTGCGCTACCTTTTTTGTTACTAACCGGTTGTCTTCTTATTTATAGAAGCTCTCCTGCAGTTCTATGTGTGACGACCCGAAAATTTCCGACCAAATTTAAACTTAATCTTTATATAATTCCGACTTGATAAGCAATGAATTTTAATAAATCTTGAACCTCCGGAAAGAATTTTACACAAGCTTTTGGTCACCCTTTTATTCCGACGATTCACGAACGTTATAACTTGATTTAATTATTTAATTATTTAATTATTTAATTATTGTGTATATATATGGATTTATATATATATATATATATATATATATATATATATATATATATATATATATATAACTTGAAAATATGATAATTAAATATCTCATTAAGTATACTAACAAAGTATTATATATATATTTTCATACTACTAATTTAAAGAATTTCCAAACAATATATATGTTACTATTTAAATGACGTAATTAACTTATGTTAAAGTGTATTTACATACAATGTATTATGAGTATAAATACATCCTTAAAAGTATGGAATACACTTTATAATGTATTAGTGGAGTATTATGTCATGCATGACATCATCAATTTAACTTATACTAGATATTAGTAAAAAAAAAAGATAACATAAAGTATTTACTATTCGTATATACCAATAGTAATTTGCATGATTGATGTATTATGTCATGCATGACATCATCAATCTTATTATGCCATGCATGACATAATGGTTTTTAACTTATACTAGATATTTTTCACAAAATGACAATTTACAACAAGTATATAAAGACACCATATGTGATCAAATATTTACCATTCCATTTTCTAATTTTTACTTCAAGTTTATTTACACACACATACTCTCTCTAGTTCTAGTATCCCTTTCTTTATTCTTCATCTATTTCTAGCAAGTTCAAGCTTCAAAATCAAGGTATTAACATTGCCTAAACTTTTGTTCAATTCATATGTTTATAGCTATCTATATAAGAGTTTATAAACTAGAACATAGTTTAGTTGATTCTAAACTTGTTTGAAAAACTAATCTAATCTTTTTAACTTAACTCTAATAACACTTTATTATATGTATTATGATGTTATATTAAGTTAATATAAGAACTTATAACTT
The DNA here is from genome assembly GCF_046630445.1 of Rutidosis leptorrhynchoides. NCBI lineage: Eukaryota > Viridiplantae > Streptophyta > Magnoliopsida > Asterales > Asteraceae > Rutidosis > Rutidosis leptorrhynchoides. Next base: position 95,668,344 of record NC_092336.1, read on the forward strand.
GTACATATGAAGAACACCTTGAAACTTAACATATATCGCTTAATCTCTATTCGGTAAAAAGCGGGCTGTTTTGGATTGGGAATTAAAAACCTATCTTAGACTTTGAGTTCAAGGCTAAGACTTTGGAAATATGTTAATATATGTAAATAGGACTTCCAGTATTTTTTTCATGATTTTAGACAAAGTGGAATTATTTTATCAAAAATCATATATTGGGTGGATGCCGGGATTTTTCCAAATCTGTCCACCGACACAAAAAAGAGGGTAAAGCTTTAAAAATTAATACTTGGGATGAACTTTTCGAATTGGTTTTGTAAAATTTACTTCTTAAGGAATCCATAGCAATTTTATTCACTTTAAACGGAGTTGTAATGAATATTTGGTGAGCAAAATAAAATCTGCTAAAATTAACGTTGTATGGACGAAATTTATATTATAAAAACTATATTAACCATATTCTTGCTAACTTTTCCTATATCCTATATATATTTGGACATGTGATAATGCTAAAAACGAACATATATTTCATAGCATTATTCCTCAAGAAAGACAAGCTTTTAGTTGCAATTGTTCTATTTACAAGTGATATTCGTTTAAATAATAAAAGGTGAAGACAAAAGACAGATTCGACAAATTGAAGACAAAAAGGTCCAAAGAGCTAAAAAGTACAAGATACAATTAAAAAGGTTCAAAATAGTAATGAGGAACGTCTCAAAATGACAAGAGTACAAGTTACAAGACGCAAAGTACGCGATTTAAAATAATACGCGAGGACGTCCGAAAATCCGGAACCGGGACCTGAGCCTAGAAGAAACGCCCGACGCAACGGACCAAAAATATCTAGTCTACTATGCACAAGAATATAATATAATATATATATAATTATATTATATTATATATTATATTATATATTATTATTATATTACGTCGGCAAGAAGAAAACAAACTAATTTGGCTGGATCCAGAGTGGCCATGCGACTCGCATGGCCAGAGGCACAAATCCATGCGAGTCGCATGGAGTGAAAATGTTGGTCAGGTCCTATATAAAGCCAGTTTTCTGCCGAGTTTTACACATAATTTTAATCTCTCTCAATATATACGATATATATATATATAATTTATATTTTAATTTTAATTTTAATCTTAAATCCTAATAATAAGGGTATGTTAGCGAATGTTGTAAGGGTGTAAGTCGAAATTCTGTCCGTGTAAAGCTACGCTATTTTTAATCATTGTAAGTTATGTTCAACCTTTTTACATTAATGTCTCATAGCTAAGTTATTATTATGCTTATTTAAAACGAAGTAATCTTGATGTTGGGCTAATTACTAAAATTGGGTAATTGGGCTTTGTACCATAATTGGGGTTTGGACAAAAGAACGACACTTGTGGAAATTAGACTATGGGCTATTAATGGGCTTTATATTTGTTTAACTAAATGAAAGTTTGTTAATGTTAATATAAAGATTTACAATTGGGCGTCCCTATAAATTACCATATACACTCAATCGGACACGATGGGCGGGGTATTTATATGTACGAATAATCGTTCATTTAACCGGACACGGGAATGGATTAATAGCCACTAGAATAATTAAAACAGGGGTGAAATTACATTCAAGGGTAATTGGTGTAATTGTTAACAAAGTAGTAAAACCTTGGTTTACACGCAGTCGATAACCTGGTGTATTCATTAAACAAAGTATTAAAACCTTGTTACAATTCGAATCCCCAATTAGTTGGAATATTTAACTTCAGGTATAATAATAATTTGACAAGGACACTTGCATTTTATATTTATGACTGATGGACTGTTATGGACAAAAAAACCAGACGGACATATTGAATAATCCAGGACAAAGGACAATTAACCCATGGGCATAAAACTAAAATCAACACGTCAAACATCATGATTACGGAAGTTTAAATAAGCATATTCTTTTATTTCATATTTAATTTCCTTTATTTTATATTTAATTGCACTTCTAATTATCGCACTTTTATTATTTGTTATTTAATCGCACTTTTAATTATCGTACTTTTTAATTATCGCAATTTTATTATTCGCAATTTCATTATCGTTATTTACTTTACGCTTTAATTTAAGTCTTGTATTTATTTTATATTTTACATTAGGTTTTAACTGCGACTAAAATCTTAAAATCGACAAACCGGTCATTAAACGGTAAAAACCCCCCTTTATAATAATAATATTACTTATATATATGTTTGTATTTTTATAAAAGTAAACTAATATAGCGTTGAGCTTTGTTTAAAGATTTCCCTGTGGAACGAACCGGACTTACTAAAAACTACACTACTGTACGATTAGGTACACTGCCTATAAGTGTTGTAGCAAGGTTTAAGTATATCCATTCTATAAATAAATAAATATCTTGTGTAAAATTGTATCGTATTTAATAGTTTTTCCTAGTAAAATATAAACTATTTTATATACACCTCGCTTCACATCAACATGTTATCATTAGTATAACAAAATATTATAATCTTGATTAATTCCGAGATTGTATATATATAATAATCTTGGTACGTTCCATGACAATACGTGCACAATACGTTTTGATAAATCCTAAGACAATACGTACATAATACGTCTTAGTTAATTCTAAGACAATACGTATACAATACGTCTCTGGATTGATGCAAGACAATACGTACACAATACGCCGTGGGGTAATTCTAAGATTATATATATACCGATTAATGGACTGTTGGACTTTTTGAACTATTTTGGACTACTAACATAAAATGTTAAAAATTATTATATAAGTATTATATGAACTTATTTTTTTTCATATGTCGTATTATTATCTGAATCATTATTATTGTTATAGGTTCGTGAATCCAAGGACGACGGTCATATTTTTAATAAGTTAAAAACTTATTATTATTATACTTTTACTACCGTGTGTATATAGTCTCATTTTTAAACTCTACAAATATTTTTGGATGAGAATACATGCATTTTATGTTTTACGCCATGGACACAAGTACTTAAAATATATTATACGTTGAGTTGTACCACTTTGCATATCTTCCCTAATAGCTTGGTAACTAATATTTACATGTTGTAAGAACATGTAAGCGCGAATCCTATTGATAGATCTATCGGGTTTGACAACCCCAACCGGGCTAGTCACTCTAGCATTGTAAACGGTTGCTGATGTCGTAGCTTGGGGGTACGAAATAGTTTATATTTTTACTAGGAAATACTATTAAATATGCTACAATTTTACACAAGTTTTAATTATTTATTTACAAATGGGATATACCTAAACCTTGCTACAACACTATAGGCAGTGTACCTAATCGTAGAGCAGTGTAGTTTTTAGTAAGTCCGGTTTGTTCCACAGGGAGCTGGCTTATTTCACACTATATTTTAAACAATTATATTCGTACAAAATATATTATATTAATAATATATAAAAGGGGGTTTTACCGTTTAATGACCGGTTTGTCGATTTTATATTTTAAGCGAAGCGTAAAGTAAATGACGATATTTAACTAACAATATAAAATAAATAACAATAATTAAAATGACAATAAATAAAAGTACGAGGAAATATGAAATAAAATATATTATGCTTATTTAAACTTCCGTAACCATGATGGTTGACGTGTTGATTTTAGTTTTATGCCCATGGGTTAATTGTCCTTTGTCCTGGATTATTTAATATGTCCGTCTGGTTTTTGTCCATAACAGTCCATCGGTCATAAATTTAAAGTGCGAGTGTCCTCTTCAATTTATTCTTATACCCGAAGTCAAATATTCCAACTAATTGGGGACTTAAACTGTAACAAGGTTTTAATACTTTGTTTAATAATTACACCAGGATATCGACTGCGTGTAACCCAAGGTTTTAATACTTTGTTATCAATTATACCAAGTGTCCTTGTACATGATTTCACCCCTGTTTTAATAATTCCATAGACTATTAATCCATTCCCGTGTCCGGTTAAATGAACGATTATTCGTACATATAAATACCCCGCCCATCGTGTCCGATCGAGTGTATATGGTTATTTATAGGTACATCCAATTGTAAATCTTTATATTAAAATTAACAAACTATCATTTAGTTAAACAAATATAAAGCCCATTAATAGCCCATAGTCTAATTTCCACAAGTGTCGTTCTTTTGTCCAAACCCCAATTATGGTACAAAGCCCAATTACCCAATTTTAATATTTTTAGCCCAACATCATGATTACTTTGGCTCAAATAAGCATAATAATAACTTAAGTACGAGACATTAATTTAAAAAGGAGAACATAACTTACATTGAGTATTTATCGCGTAGTGTTACACGGACAGAATTTCGACTTCAAAAACCCGTAAAATAACCTTTACATAACCCGAACTAATCTAATATAAAACTACCCTATATATATATATATATATATATATATATATATATATATTTATTATTTATTATAGAGTATTATTATTATTATTTATATTTTTTTTACTCGCAGAATTCGTGACCTTTTATAGGCATTTTGGAATTTGGCAGCTCCGCGAGTCGTGGAGTTTTTGGCCTTCAAACTCCGCGAGTCGTGGAGTTTGAAAATCCAGCTCACAAACTTTTGGCTCCTAGCTTGTCGACAGAATAAATATATAAATATAAAATATAAATAATTAATATAATTATTTATATATTATATTATGTTCTTGTGCATAACGGACTTGTAATTTTTGGTCCGTTGCGTCGAGCGTTGATAGTAGACTCATGTCCCGGTTCCGGATTTTTAAACGTCCTTGCGTACAATTTAATATCTTGTACTTTGCGTTTTGTAACTTGTACTCTTGTCATTTTTAGACGTTTTTCATCAATAAATTGAACCTTTTGAATTGTATCTTGTACATTTGAGCTTTTTGGACGTTTGTGTCTTCAAATCTTTGTTTTCGCCTTTTGTCTTCGCACTTATTTATTTAAACAATTACAATGAAAATATAATACAATTACATATGAAAACCTATTATTTAGGAGGGATATTGTTATGAAATATATGTTCCTTTTTAGCCTTATCAAATATCCCCACACTTGAGCGTTGCTTGTCCTCAAGCAATACATAACTTGAAATAAAATCACACTTCACTCGAATCACTTTTTTATTCTCACACTTTATACATCAGTGATTTTGATACGGTGGTATAAACAATAATAGTAACGATAGAACCATGGTTAAAGGTGGGTGTGCCATCCACAGTTGCCTCGGGTTTAGGTCAACGACACTTGCAATCAAATAGCCGATTTACTTTCGGTTTCCAAAGCAAAGTGCACATTTGAAAGGCGGTTTACAGTCCCACATGACTATGAAAAATGTAGATCCTTAAGGAAATTGGATCTTTATGAAAATATTTGATCTTTTGAAAATTCAATCTAGCTTTTACCCTAGATAAGTTTTCCGGAATAACCCTTCACCGGTGTTTGCAAAATATTTTTTTGTGGGTTGTGTGGGTTTCAGATTTGAAAATTTTAGCTCAACACTTGTGGTTTTGTGTTACCCACTTGCTAACCTTGTATTGGGAAAGCAACACGTCCAGTATACTTGCTCCGTATATTACCTTTCGGTAAACTACCATCCGGTTGTAAAGGATAGCGATGAACAAGAAACTGTTAAGGCAATGTCCCGTGACTTGCTTTTGATTATGGTCTATAAACGTGTCGGATGCTATTACTATCCTTTGTAGGAGCAATAGTAAAGATCATCCTATGATTTTTCGGTCTGGCACAAGGTCCTGTCTCCGACCATGCTATGCAACCACCGTTCTTACGGTTGACACCTGATTTGGTTCAGGTGACCTAATGAATTCCAGGTGAATTCCTAGGATTTTACGTTCAATGGTAATGAACGCATTGAAAATGGTTTTTCAGAAAACAAATCGGTTTGTATTTTTGATCAAAATATTTTCTCGTTCAAGCTCGAGTTTAGATATCATTGAATTCCATGAGTTTGTAATTCTCAATCTTTAAGGTCAATCTCAAGGATTGAGTAATATCAGTCTTAAAAGCTGATTTTTGATCTTTAAGGAGATTATCCTTTCTGGGGATCTGATTCATTAGTCTTATCAAGCTAATTTGCACGGTGCCCTCCCCATTTTACAAGACAGATCCTCTCATGGTTAGGATAAGTCTGACCATTTGGCGACCCTGTTTGATGCTGAGGTCCGTGGATTTCCTGCTGATTTTAGTGATGACTTTTCTAGATTTTTCGTCAACCTACAGCTGGTCTGGACGACAACTTCTTGGCCTAAATCAAGAAGCGCGTGTCTTTTTCGGAAGACTTTACTTCCTTTAAATGATGGAATTGATTCATCGTGTAGATCCATCTTTCATTACAGTAAATCGGGTAAAACAGTTAATTTAGTCCAAAACAAAAGCACCTGCAATAAACTTTACAGAAACATGTGATTGATAGTTTTTAATTGAATAACTTGGTACATTCTCCCCACACTTAGTTTCTTTCTTTGCCTTTTTATTCTCCTTTATTCCATTTTAAATGAATTCAAGCGTTTTAGGGTGTTTCTCAATTTATGTCCTTTCCGAGGTAATGATAATTTCGGTATTAACACCTAGTTTTCACCGTTCATAAATATATATAAACATGATTTTAAATTCATTTAGTTGAAATTTTTTCAAATTTTCATAAAATTTGGCAAATAAACCAAGTATAAACCCGAGAGAATTTATAACCCTTCCCCACACTTGAGATCATGCAATGCCCTCATTTGCATGAAATCAGACTATAATTATAAATTCATGAGGGTGATTAGTGTAGAAAAGTAATTAAAAATACCCAGTTTGTAATTACAAAGCTCGTCGAATGATAGATGGCGCGCCTCATCGTTCATTCCTTCTTTTGTTATTTCACACATGTTTTTCTTCAAAAACGGTTGCTTTTCTGAACTGTTTGCTAATATTTGAAAATGCGTCTTTTACCCTAATTGTGCATTTTTATTAACGAGTTATGCACTAACCCGAACCCCTAATTTAACGTTAAGTGGGGTTAGACTTCCCCACACTTAGCTGACGACATGTGAAGTCGGTAGAATAAGTTCCACGAATTAAAATAGTGAGCCAGTTATTTACATCTCGGGTGGTATATATTATATCAATGGGTTTAAAGTTTAGACCCACCCGATCGTCACTACTTAATTCTTTTTTAAGTGTAGCTTTTAGTAAATGGATATGTCTCTTTTCTGGTTCTTGGTCAAATGGATCGATATACACCGACATACATATTTATATAGGGTGGACAATTCCTAACATTTCCTTCCGTTTATTCTCGGGATCAAAGTTTTCACCTCTATTACCCAATTGGGTGAAATTCGAGGTGTCATTATCTATTACAGCTCGTAGTTCATTTTCGGTAGATTACTCGTCTATTGAGAATATTGGGTTGGAAGGTTGTGTAATGGTGAAGTTCGGTTTGGTCTCGGGGGTAAAATTTTCAACGTTATCGTTTTCCCAAGAGTACCAATTTGTCACCCTTACTTCTTCTTCATCATCCATTGATGGATTGATGATTTCGTCGATAGAGGCTAATGTGTCATTATGTTGTGAAATTGGTAAGACTGAATAAAAAGTATCATCGGGATAGTTGGAGATTTCGGAGCTCTCGAATTCATCAAAATTCGATGATATGAGATTTTCTTGCACAATACTCCTCAGATCAACAGGTGTGTAGTCTGATAGAGTTTCAGCTTGCCAGTTTACAAACTCTCTCATTTGTTCATTTTGAGCATTGAGTTCTTCAAGTTTGATTTTCATATTGTCTAATAAATTTTCAGACACGTAATTTTCCTCGTCTACTGGTTGTTGAGTTTGGAAATATTCTTGGGAATAATCCCAATTTGAATTGTATTCTTCATAATCATTCCATTCAGGTTCCGTGGGTGCGTAATTTTCCATAGGAACGTAATAATAACATTCCCATGTTGAGTGATAATCTCCACAGATTTCACAACCAGTTATTGCTTCGTCATTCGTGATCCAAGATTGACCGAACGAATTTTCATCAACACCCGTTTGAGAGTATTGATTTAATTGATTTTGGATATCAAAAAGAGTTTCCATAGCCTTGTTTTCAAAATTTTCCATTTTATTGCGATGGCCAAATTTTAGCTACAATGTGGTGCATTTACTAATTATCCTATTAGTTATAAAAATAGAAAAACTTATATAAGTTGTCCAATTAATAGACTTTATTGCTTTTGCCCACGTTTCGAATAGCCAAAAGATGCAGCAGGGAGCCAGAACCCTTTAAATCGGAAGCTCACAACTCAGCCACTAACAAATCCAACTATTACTACGAAGCAGAAAATTATCAACGTCCATTAATTTAACCACATAAATAATTTTTCTTTCCGTTTGATATAGTAGATAAGAAATAGAGAATATTTCTAAGTCCTAAAAACTAAAGCGTCGAGAAATAAGAAAGAAAAAGAATGCGCGTCGAAAAACGTCGAAAAATAAAAATAAGAAAGTAGCGAGTCGTGACTTAAAAGGCACTAAAATTTTAAAATCGTCGCAAAATTCTAAAGCACCTAAATCTTAGTCTAAAGAAATAGCACTTAAGGGATTTTACGGCAAAGCCTAAAAATCTATACATATAAAATAACTACGGAAAAACTAATTTTAAAACTAATTGCGAACGAAAAATATATAAAATATTACGATTACACTAAATAAAAGGATACAAATTATAAAAAGTGATAAAATTACTTATTTTTATAAAAAATATTATTTTTATATTTTTATGTTTATATTTTATAAAAGTATAAATTTTTTATATATTAAAACTAAATATAATTAATTATAACTAATTAATTTAAAAAACTTAAACTAAATAATAATAATAATAAAGTAATTAGGGTTAAATAATAATAATAATTAATAATACCCCGTAATTAATGCGAAATAGGGTTTCTGGTCAGGCTGGTCAGGGCGGCTCCGCGAGTCGTGGAGTTTTAAGCCTGCAAACTCCGCGAGTCGTGGAGTTTGAAAAAAACGTTTTTTTTTTGTTTTTTTTTAAATTTTATATTGTTTTTCTAAAAATATATAAAAATATATTTATACAAAAATAAATTAAAAATATAGCGTTTCGCCGAGTCCCCGGCAGCGGCGCCAAAAACTTGATGTCGTAGCGTGGGGGTACGAAATAGTTTATATTTTTACTAGGAAATACTATTAAATATGCTACAATTTTACACAAGTTTTAATTATTTATTTACAAATGGGATATACCTAAACCTTGCTACAACACTATAGGCAGTGTACCTAATCGTAGAGTAGTATAGTTTTTAGTAAGTCCGGTTTGTTCCACAGGGAGCTGGCTTATTTCACACTATATTTTAAACAATTATATTCGTACAAAATATATTATATTAATAGTATATAAAAGGGGGTTTTACCGTTTAATGACCGATTTGTCGATTTTATATTTTAAGCGAAGCGTAAAGTAAATGACGATATTTAACTAACAATATAAAATAAATAACAATAATTAAAATGACAATAAATAAAAGTACGAGGAAATATGAAATAAAATATATTATGCTTATTTAAACTTCCGTAACCATGATGGTTGACGTGTTGATTTTAGTTTTATGCCCATGGGTTAATTGTCCTTTGTCCTGGATTATTTAATATGTCCGTCTGGTTTTTGTCCATAACAGTCCATCGGACATAAATTTAAAGTGCGAGTGTCCTCGTCAATTTATTCTTATACCCGAAGTCAAATATTCCAACTAATTGGGGACTTAAACTGTAACAAGGTTTTAATACTTTGTTTAATAATTACACCATGATATCGACTACGTGTAACCCAAGGTTTTAATACTTTGTTATCAATTATACCAAGTGTCCTTGTACATAATTTCACCCCTGTTTTAATAATTCCATAGACTATTAATCCATTCCCGTGTCCGGTTAAATGAACGATTATTCGTACATATAAATACCCCGCCCATCGTGTCCGATCGAGTGTATATGGTTATTTATAGGTACATTCAATTGTAAATCTTTATATTAAAATTAACAAACTATCATTTAGTTAAACAAATATAAAGCCCATTAATAGCCCATAGTCTAATTTCCACAAGTGTCGTTCTTTTGTCCAAATCCCAATTATGGTACAAAGCCCAATTACCCAATTTTAATATTTTTAGCCCAACATCATGATTACTTTGGCTCAAATAAGCATAATAATAACTTAAGTACGAGACATTAATTTAAAAAGGAGAACATAACTTACATTGAGTATTTATCGCGTAGTGTTACACGGACAGAATTTTGACTTCAAAAACCCGTAAAATAACCTTTACATAACCCGAACTAATCTAATATAAAACTACCCTATACTATATATATATGTGTGTGTATATTATATATATATTTATTTATTATTTATTATAGAGTATTATTATTATTATTTATATTTTTTTTACTCGCAGAATTCGTGACCTTTTATAGGCATTTTGGAATTTGGCAGCTCCGCGAGTCGTGGAGTTTTTGGCCTTCAAACTCCGCGAGTCGTGGAGTTTGAAAATCCAGCTCACAAACTTTTGGCTCCTAGCTTGTCGACAGAATAAATATATAAATATAAAATATAAATAATTAATATAATTATTTATATATTATATTATATTCTTGTGCATAACTGACTTGTAATTTTTGGTCCGTTGTGTCGGGCGTTGATAGTTGACTCATGTCCCGGTTCCGGATTTTCGAACGTCCTTGCGTACAATTTAATATCTTGTACTTTGCGTTTTGTAACTTGTACTCTTGTCATTTTTAGACATTTTTCATCAATAAATTGAACCTTTTGAATTGTATCTTGTACATTTGAGCTTTTTGGACGTTTGTGTCTTCAAATCTTTATTTTCGCCTTTTGTCTTCGCACTTATTTATTTAAACAATTACAATGAAAATATAATACAATTACATATGAAAACCTATTATTTAGGAGGGATATTGCTATGAAATATATGTTCCTTTTTAGCCTCATCAGTTGCATAGTACTTCGTTTTTACTACACTTGGTACAGTGTAGGGAGATTTCATAATAAAGGGAATATGCCACATTAATGGTTAAGTATGGTTACCGAAGCGCTCAACAACTTATAGAATACTTTTATATACTTGCGAGTGTACATATATTTATAACTATGAAATCTTGTGGTCTATATTTATATCGATGCTAAACCTATATATCTCACCAACCTTTGTGTTGACTGTTTAAGCATGTTTATTCTTAGGTCCTTAAGAAAGTCTTCCGCTGTTGCATTATCTGAGCAAGCTGTGCGTGGAGTCTCATGTTTTTGTTTAAATGAAGTGTTGCATTCAATAAAACCTTTGTCATGTATTATATTTGACTTTTATGTCACGTGTATAGTATTTGGAAACCGATGTATTATGGGGATTATTTCTTAAATAATCGCCCACTTGTTTAAAACATGCATTATGTATAATAATAGTGTGCTTTTTATGAAACGAATGCAATATTTTCTAAAACGTATCATATAGAGGTCGAATACCTCGCTATGGGACCAATGAATAACGTACTGTGTTTATAGTGATATGAACGGGTCGTTTCACTATGGCATGAACGATCAGTTGTCTATTCTGGAGGCTACGGCGGCCTGTCAGTTCGACTACTTGGAAGACATCAAGCTTCCCAACTACTTTGGGCATCTCTTGCCCGTGGCAGCATGGCGTTTTGACGTTCAGTTGGCCATGCTGAACTTGATGAGTGCTAAAAGCTGTCTTAATGAGGCGAAGGCGAGCCTAGACGGCGCCGACTCTTCCACGCCAGGTGCGCTGACTGCTGAGTAGATTTATGACAGTATCATGCATCTGACTTCTGATCTTGAGCATTCAGAAAAGGCTCGTAACGAGGCAGCCAGCGCCTCATTGGTCCTAGCTGAGGAGAAGGCGTCCTTGGCGTCTAAGGTTGAGGAGATGGCTAAAAAGGTCAAGTCCCTTGAGTCTTAGAAGAGCGCTTGGGAAAAAGAGCGCGAGGACTTGACTGATCGCTTAACTTCTTGTCAGGTCGATCGTGACACGTCCAAGTGTCAATTTGAGATGTTGAAGAGGGGTCTCCTCGAGCTCGTCGGTCATGCCATTGACTCAAAATACGTGAGCGATCTTTTTGTCGACGCTGTTCTGGCTTTCAAGGCGGAGGAGAGACTCGTTTTTTGGAGAAAGATTCAGCCTCTCGTCCAACCCTCTGAGGCCTTGGATGCTCTTATTGCCAAGGATGTGGATCCTCTTGCGGCGCAGAAGAGCAGGGCTATGGAGCCGACGCAGACGAACGTCAGGGTCCCTTCACTGGTGGCCTTATCCGAAGACCCCACTGCTGATGCTGATCGTTTATTAAAAGACCCGTTGTAAATTTGTAATTTTCTTTTAACAATGTAGTTACTCTTTTGATGATAATGAAAGTTTATCTTGTTTACTTGTCTATGTTGCGCGTAATTTCCATGTTGTAACGCATTGATAGTTTACACGTGCGCTAGCAATTTATACTTTAAGCGTACTGTATTGTCAACCATAAGTTGTGTATGCGCGCTAGACTTGAATCTGTCCTTTGCTAGTATTTTTCTAAGTTGAAATTGTTAAATCAATGTGGCCAAGTACATGGGTTATGTTAGCAATTCTTGTATGTTCATGCGCGTTAGATTGTTCGTTAAAATGTTTGGCTAAGTATTTCTCGATTTTTATTGTAATTATACTCGAGGCATGTCAACACTTATCCTATCACATATATTGTTGTGCACACAATATATGCTTAAGTTAAGCATCCGTGTATGCGCATCGGGAGTCTTCTAAGTGCGCCAACACTTAGAATTGTGGTCAGGCGCGACCAACACCGTCGTTTATAGTCATGACTTGCAGATCTCGAGTTCTGCGCGGGTTGGTTAGGTCAATCCAATGACGCTTAACCTTCCGGTTATAATAGACTAGCTTGTCGCCAAACAAGCTTCTGCCGCACGGGTGCCGGAGAAAGCAACCCTTCAAAGGCAGGATTGCGCTGCCTAAGAGATTGTGCGCACCATTTTCAAGTTACAGAGCTACTTTACATAAAATGGTACAAAGATTTTTGCAGACAATAACTTGGAGACAATTAATTAAACATGCATAAATAATGCGCGTAACGCGCTTTAGGATTGTCATTACAAACTTTCAAACATGCGCTTAAAACAAGACGCGCTTTCAAATTTCAAAATTCCTCAAACCAGTAATCATTGTTGAAGCATGCTCTGCCCTCTCTCAACTTCTCATCCTTGTATTCTTCGAACTCGTAGTCCACGCCGGCAATCTCGTCTCCCTCGTCAATTCCAGCTCCAAAAGAGCCGGCCCCATCTTTCTTCGCCTTTGCCTCGGCTTGATAACTTCGGATCTGTGGATACCAGTCAAATAGCATTACAAATCAACAAAAGCGTGAGTATGTGTGCAGGGGCACTCTAATATGCGTCTTATGTTTCGGATTATGTAAGATTGTGCTCATTTTAATGCGGTAAGCACGCAGACTGGTTGCGCGTTTATTGCATTCTATCCAGCGAAGTATACAAGCGCCCACTTTGCTGTAAAGCAGCTACGCGCGACCTGTGACTTTAATTTTCGAAACAGTGTTATTCATGTTAGCGTGTACCTGTCGAAGTCGAAAGTCCTCTGCGGTGATTTTGGACTTAAGCGTGGCTTCTCCTAGCGGGGTAGGTAGCGTTATGATCTCTCGGTAGAGACAGGTGCTGATAGCGAAATGTGATAGTGCCAGTTGCTCGAGGATAGCATCGTACTCCGATTCGGCGCATATCACTCTGAAGTCGACCACCGTCGTGTGCGCCTTGTTCTTGTGCTCATCGTCGCGCAATGTTAACGCTGCCCCCAGTATCCCCTTTGACCATGTAGGGTCCCCACTTATCTCCATGAACTGCTATTTCACCTTCCTCAAGTTGCGCTTCACGGTGTAGTTTAGGTTCTCAAAGCAATGGTAGAATAAAACATTAACACAGCTGCCAGTATCGATAAGAATTTTGTCAATGTGCTGAGTGAATTCAGGCATATAACCTTCGAACACTAGAGGAGCGCGTTCTCTTTCGAAAATGGGCTCGCGTGGGAGATGCGCCTTTAAGTTCTCATACGGCAGCGGTGACTCCTTCTCAACCTCCTTCTTTCCCTACGAGAAGACATAAATGACCTTATCCTTTTACGCTCCTTCGCCCTCCTTCTTGTACCCTCCTACCTCGTCTTTACCCGGCTTCAAATGTTTCAGTTCTCCACGTTTGAGGCAGGCAACTACCTTATCAACCAACGCTTTGCAGCGATTGGGTTCGTGCCCGAAGTCATCATGGAAGTCGCAGAACTTTGACTTATCACGTCGCGCGTACTCGGACATTCGCGCGGGCTTTTCAAACGTCTTGGAGATTGGCTCAGTCACGTAAAATTCTTTCAGACTCTTGGTGAGGCTCCTGATCAAAGCTTGCTTGTTATCCCTGGTGTCACTTTCCCTATTTCGATGACGTTGCTGGTTATTGTTGTTCCCTTGGTGATTTCGTTGGTGCTTCCTATCATTGTAGTGATTGTTGCTGTGGTGGCGGTAGGGGCTAGAGTCGTGATGGCTTCTCTCGAAACCACCTGACTGGCATCCACCCCTGGGCGAATCGTAGCCGTCGCGCCGACCATTACCTGAACTCCTGTAACTCGAGTATCTTGAGGTGTCTTCTTCAGTGCGCATGTGTTCGTGCGCTTCCCTTATCGCTTCCGCCAATGTCTCTGGGGGGTGCTTCCTCAACCTCTGCCACAACGTTAGGTGGCGCTCCCGGCAGATCCCATGTATGAAACCAGATACCTTTAGTGACTCCGCGCAGTTGGGAATTCTAGCTACCTCTTGACAATACCTGTCGATGAACTGTCCCAAGGATTCCCCTCTCTCGTGCTTGACATCATGACACTCAACATGCGTCCTTCGAGTCGCGTGCATGTTATGGAAGTTGAGCAGGAAACGCGTCCGAAGATCATCATAGCAACTTATAACTGGCGCTGGTAGGTTGTTGAACCATTGCCGAGCTACGCCCTCTAAAAGCGGCGGGAACTCCATGTGTAGTGACCCGAACTTTTCCATGTTTATATATATTAATTGAGATTGATATTTACATGATTAAATGTTTCCAACATGTTAAGCAATCAAAATTGTTAAGACTTGATTAATTGAAATATGTTTCATATAGACAATTGACCACCCAAGTTGACTGGCGATTCACGAACGTTAAAACTTGTAAAAACGACATGACAATATATATATGGATATACATATGGTTAACATGAGATTATAATAAGTAAGTATCTCCATAAATATATTAACAATGAGTTATATACATATAAACAAGACTACTAACTTAAGGATTTCGAAACGAGACATATATGTAACGATTATCGTTGTAACGACATTTAAATGTATATATATCATATTAAGATATATTAATATATCATAATATCATGATAATATAATAATTTAACATCTCATTAGATATAATAAACAATGGGTTAACAACATTAATTGAGATCGTTAACTTAAAGGTTTCAAAACAACACTTACATGTAACGACTAACGATGACTTAACGACTCAGTTAAAATGTATATACATGTAGTGTATTTAGATGTATTAAAATACTTTTGGAAGACTTCAAGACATATATCAAAACACTCATACTTAACGAAAATGGTTACCGTTACTTTTTCATTCTTTTCTTTCATCAAGAATTCTAGTCGTATTCTTACCCGTATTATACACAGCTTCAAAACGTACTTACTATGAGTATATACCAATAGGAACTAGCATGGGATTCCACTCTTGATTATGTCATGTATGACTAATCAATTTTAACTTCTACCATGAGCTAGTCAACTAACTAGAACTCCTTTTAACCCCACTCAACACTCACCAATTACCACTCATCATTCACTCCATTTCACTTCCAATTCTCTTTCTAATTCTCTCTCAACACACCCACACTATTATGAACGTATTTTTCCAGTAGTTAATCATCATCTTCATCAAAAATCACTTCAAGAATCAAGCTATAATCATCATAGGAAGAACACTTCAAGAACACTTCAAAAATCCCTTCAAGTTTACTAATTTACTTCCAAGCTTTCTAATCCATTCCAAGTAATCATCTAAGATCAAGAAACCTTTGTTATATACAGTAGGTTATCTTTCTTATTCAAGGTAATATTCATATTCAAACTTTGATTCAATTTCTATAACTATAAACTATCTTAATTCGAGCAAAAATCTTACTTGAACTTGTTTTTGTGTCATGATCCTACTTCAAGAACTTTCAAGCCATCCAAGATCCTTTGAAGCTAGATCATTTCTTGTCACTTCCAGTAGGTTTACCTACTAAACTTGAGGTAGTAATGATGTTCATAACATCATTCGATTCATATATATAAAACTATCTTATTCGAAGGTTTAAACTCGTAATCACTAGAACATAGTTTAGTTAATTCTAAACTTGTTCGCAAACAAAAGTTAATCCTTCTAACTTGACTTTTAAAATTAACTAAACACATGTTCTATATCTATATGATATGCTAACTTAATGATTTAAAACCTGGAAACACGAAAAACACCGTAAAACCGGATTTACGCCGTCGTAGTAACACCGCGGGCTGTTTTGGGTTAGTTAATTAAAAACTATGATAAACTTTGATTTAAAAGTTGTTATTCTGAAAAAATGATTTTTATTATGAACATGAAACTATATCCAAAAATTATGGTTAAACTCAAAGTGGAAGTATGTTTTCTAAAATGGTCATCTAGACGTCGTTCTTTCGACTGAAATGACTACCTTTACAAAAACGACTTGTAACTTATTTTTCCGACTAGAAACCTATACTTTTTTTGTTTAGATTAATAAAATAGAGTTCAATATGAAACCATAGCAATTTGATTCACTCAAAACGGATTTAAAATGAAGAAGTTATGGGTAAAACAAGATTGGATAATTTTTCTCATTTTAGCTACGTGAAAATTGGTAACAAATCTATTCCAACCATAACTTAATCAACTTGTATTATATATTATGTAATCTTGAGATACCATAGACACGTATACAATGTTTCGACCTATCATGTCGACACATCTATATATATTTCGGAACAACCATAGACACTCTATATGTGAATGTTGGAGTTAGCTATACAGGGTTGAGGTTGATTCCAAAATATATATAGTTTGAGTTGTGATCAATACTGAGATACGTATACACTGGGTCGTGGATTGATTCAAGATAATATTTATCGATTTATTTCTGTACATCTAACTGTGGACAACTAGTTGTAGGTTACTAACGAGGACAGCTGACTTAATAAACTTAAAACATCAAAATATATTAAAAGTGTTGTAAATATATTTTAAACATACTTTGATATATATGTATATATTGTTATAGGTTCGTGAATCAACAGTGGCCAAGTCTTACTTCCTGACGAAGTAAATCTGTGAAAGTGAGTTATAGTCCCACTTTTAAAATCTAATATTTTTGGGATGAGAATACATGCAGGTTTTATAAATGATTTACAAAATAGACACAAGTACGTGAAACTACATTCTATGGTTGAATTATCGAAATCGAATATGCCCCTTTTTATTAAGTCTGGTAATCTAAGAATTAGGGAACAGACACCCTAATTGACGCGAATCCTAAAGATAGATCTATTGGGCTTAACAAACCCCATCCAAAGTACCGGATGCTTTAGTACTTCGAAATTTATATCATATCCGAAGGGTGTCCCGGAATGATGGGGATATTCTTATATATGCATCTTGTTAATGTCGGTTACCAGGTGTTCACCATATGAATGATTTTTATCTCTATGTATGGGATATGTATTGAAATATGAAATCTTGTGGTCTATTATTATGATTTGATATATATAGGTTAAACCTATAACTCACCAACATTTTTGTTGACGTTTAAAGCATGTTTATTCTCAGGTGAATATTAAGATCTTCCGCTGTTGCATACTAAAATAAGGACAAGATTTGGAGTCCATGTTTGTATGATATTGTGTAAAAACTGCATTCAAGAAACTGATTTCGATGTAACATATTTGTATTGTAAACCATTATGTAATGGTCGTGTGTAAACAGGATATTTTAGATTATCATTATTTGATAATCTACGTAAAGCTTTTTAAACCTTTATTTATGAAATAAAGGTTATGGTTTGTTTTAAAAATGAATGCAGTCTTTGAAAAATGTCTCATATAGAGGTCAAAACCTCGCAACGAAATCAATTAATATGGAACGTTTTTAATCAATAAGAACGGGACATTTCACCATGCACTTTGTCTCGTCAGCCCAGCGCTGATTGCGTGTTATACCTTCATACTTTTGTAGGAAGTCATATGGGTCTGAGAATCCATCATAGTACCCCAGGGTTAACGGTATTACAGGCAGCGGTGTAGAAACATGGTTCAGTATATGCGCCGAGAACTTTTCTCCAGTAGGCGCTGTTTCAAAAGAGGGTTTAACGGGCACTCCCTTCATCCCTGTGTACAGGTTCTTAATCATGAGCTCGGCATTTCCCGGTTGCTCGAACTCATGCACCATATCATCTGGTGCAGCATACATCAAAGCATGGATCAAATTGGCTTGGTTGTGGGTGCATTGTTCGCATGTAATAGCTGGTGATTCTGTGGATGTCCCCTTTCCTGCAGACGAAGCATCCTGCACGAAAGTCGTGGCGCTAGACCCGGGTGTAGTTGGGGAGGCATCCCTCTGAGGTGACGGTGAAGGTCGCGCGCCCTGTGAGCCAGCGGGGCTGCTAGTATGGCTAGGGCTATTGCGCGCAGATTTAGTAGCTGGATAGATGGGTACAAATCCCGTGCTCGCAGTGTTTAAGGCCCATGGTATCGGCCTAATTGCTTCTGGAGTCTTAAAGGACGACGCGGGTGCACCAGGGGGAGGCATATGTGCGCCCCTTGGTGGCGCGTTATCAGAAGTTCCTACCGACCCCTTGACGGCGTGCTTAGGTCCCGTAGGTGATGTAGCTCGTGCTTGAGCGGGCTTTGGTACTTCCTGCTTGCTAGCCATCTCAATACCTGTCACTGTATATCAAAGGGAAACAAGCGGGTTGTTAGTGGACATACAGAAAAAAGATCAAATCAAAATCTTTTAACTTGAATGTCCCACGGATGGATCAAATGATCAAGCATAGAATAATTGGGTCGGGTTCGGTCCATGCTTGACATCACTAAGGGGGGATTTAAGGGTCAATTGAGTTTAACTCTCCGGTCCGAAGTACCGTGAATAACCCATTGCGAGATGATGATCTCAACAGGGGTGGTTAAACATCAGACCCACCATCAGCGGGTGGTCCGGTCATTGATGGCTCGCGCTATAAGATAGGGTTTCTATTCATAGAACGTTACCTGTATATCAAGAATGTCTAGTGTAATGCTATGAGTCCGGCAGCGCGGGTATATTCGCGCTATGCGCTGTTGTTCTTAGAACGTGTGTGTGTGAAGGTGGAAAGTCCAGATGCCTCGTTTTGTGGATGAAGTCTTGTATTTATAGGATAACCTTTCTTGTCTTCTATTGCCATGTAATGTGACTAAACAGATCGTGGCCTGCAAATAGTACGTCCTCAGGCGAGCTGGTCCGACAAAAGTAAAAAGTGTTCTTGTCTGCTCCGATTCTTGTCTGCCAGGTGTCCTCTGCCAGCTACAGCATCGCCCGTCATGTGGCCACTACCTCTACGCGTTTATAGGACTAGCGCGATGGTAATAAGTATAGCACTTCCGGTTCCTCCTCTTCAGGTTCCTCTTCTTCCGGTTCCTCTTCGGGAATTTGTGAATCTTCCCAAAATATATTCGACTCTTCATTATTATTAGGTGAGTCGATGAGATTTGTACTAGAGGTAGACATCTATCACACAATATCAAACACGTTAAGAGATTAATATATCACATAATATTTACATGTTAATAATATATATTTTCCAACAAAAAGTGTTAAGCAATCGTTCTTAAAGAAAACACGGTCGAAGTCCAGACTCACTAATGCATCCTAACAAACTCGGTTAGACACACACTAATGCAATTTCTGGTTCTCTAAGACCAACGCTCGGATACCAACTGAAATTTCCCATTCATATAGATTATAAACGTTCCATATTAATTGATTTCGTCGCGAGGTTTTGACCTCTATATGAGACGTTTTTCAAAGACTGTATTCATTTTTAAAACAACCATAACTTCTATTTTATCGATAAAGGTTTAAAAAGCATTACATAGATTCTCAAATAATGATAATATAAAATATACCGTTTACACACGACCATTACATAATGGTTTACAATAAAAATATATTACATCGAAATAAGTTTCTTGAATGCAGTTTTTACACAATATCATACAAGCATGGACTCCAAATCCTGTCCTTATTTTAGTATGCAATAGTGGAAGCTCTTAATAATCACCTGAGAATAAACATGCTTAAAACGTCAACAAAAATGTTGGTGAGTTACAGGTTTAACCTATATATTATCAAATCATAATAATAGACCATAAGATTTTATTTTTATAACACGTCTCATATCAGGCATTTCGCAAACTGCATAGAGACAAAAATCATTCATATGGTGAACACCTGGTAACCGACATTAACAAGATGCATATAGAATATCCCCATCATTCCAGGACACTCATCAGACATGATAAACTCGAAGTACTAAAGCATTCCAAATTCCAGAATGGGGGTTGTTAGTTCCCGTAGATCTACCTTTAGGATTTGCGTCAATTAGGGGCCAGTTCCCTAATTCTTAGGCTACCAAGCTAAAAGGGGCATATTCGGTTTAATAATTCAACCATAGAATGTAGTTTCGATTACTTGTGTCTATTTCGTAAAACATTTATAAAACTGTATGTATTCTCATCCCAAAAATATTAGATTTTAAAAATGGGACTATAACTCACTTTCACAGATTTTTACTTCGTCGGGAAGTAAGACTTGGCCACTGGTCGATTCATGAACCTATAACAAATATGTACATATATATCAAAGTATGTTCAAAATATATTTACAACATTTTTATTACGTTTTAATGATTTAAGTTTGTTTAGTCAGCAGTCCTCATTAGTAACCTACAACTAGTTGTCCATAGTTAGATGTATAGAAATAAAGCAATATATATTATCTCGAATCAATCCACGACCCAGTGTCTACAAGTCTCAGACTCGATCATAACTCAAAGTATATATATTATTTTGGAATCAACCTCAACCCTGTATAGCTAACTCAAACATTACTGCATATAGAATGTCTATGGTTGTTCCAAAATATATATAGATGGGTCGATATGATATGTCAAAACATTGTATACGTGTCTATGGTATCCCAAGATGTCATAATATGTATAATACAATATAAATTAATTAGGATATGTTTAGTCTAGGTTTGTTACAAAATTTTCGTAGCTAAAACTAGCAAATTTATCCAATTTTGTTTTACCCGTCATTTCTTCGTTTCAAATACGTTTTGAGTGATTCAAGTTGCTATGGTTTCATATTGAACTTAAGTTTTTGAATCTAAACAGAAAAAGTATAAGTTTATAGTTGGAAATAAGGTTACAAGTCAATATTATAAGAGGTAGTCATTTCAGTCGAAAGAACGACGTCTTGATGACCATTTTGAAAAACATACTTCCACTTTGAGTTTAACCATGATTTTTGGATATAGTTTCATGTTCATAAGAAAAATCATTTTCCCAGAAGAACAACTTTTAAATCAAAGTTTATCATAGTTTTTAATTAACTAACCCAAAACAGCCCGCGGTGTTACTACGACGGCGTATGTCCGGTTTTACGGTGTTCTTCGTGTTTCCAGGTTTTAAATCATTAAGTTAGCATATCATATAGATATAGAACATGTGTTTAGTTGATTTTAAAAGTTAAGTTAGAGGGATTAAATTTATTTGTGAACAAGTTTAGAATTAACTAAACTATATTCTAGTGATTACAAGTTTAAATCTTCGAATAAGATGGTTTTATATGTATGAATCGAATGATGTTATGAACATTATTACTACCTTAATTTTAGTAGGTAAACCTACTGGAAATGAGAAAAATAGTTCTAGCTTTAAAGGATCCTTGGATGGCTTACAAGTTCTTGAAGCAGAATCATGACACGAAAACAAGTTCAAGTAAGATTTCCACTCGAAATAAGATTGTTATAGTTATAGAAATTGAATCAAAGTTTGAATATGAATATTACCTTGAATAAGAAAGATAACCTACTGTAATTAACAAAGGTTTCTTGATCTTGGTTGATTACTTGGAATGGATTTGAAAGCTTGGAAGTAAACTAGTAAACTTAAAAGTGTTATTGAAGTGTTCTTGAGTAGTTGTTTTGTAGGTTGATCAAAGGTTGCATTTATGAGCTAGATTGATGTAGATTTTGATGAATATGCTGAAGAACACTTAGAACATCATCATGAAATAAGAGAGAGATCAAATTGATGAAAGAAAATTGAAAAATGCAAGTGTGTGGGTGAGTGAAATGGGACGTGAACCATGGTGTCCATTTAAGCAAGTTGTAATTTGATTTTTAGTGAATAATTCATGATAGTAGTCAAATGTTTGGTTCCACATGTTTGTTGACTATCTAGGGCTGCTAAGATCTGAATTATTATGTGTATATACCAATAGTATATACGTCTAGGAGGTGGGTATTGTACGAGTACGAATACGAGTGCATACTAGTAGAATTGTTGATGAAAATGAATGAGGATGTAATTGTAAGTATTTTTGTTAAGTAGAAGTACTTTGATATGTGTCTTGAAGTCTTTCAAAAGTGTACTAATACATCTAAATACACTACATGTATATACATTTTAACTGAGTCGTTAAGTCATCGTTAGTCGTTACATGTAAGTGTTGTTTTGAAACCTTTAAGTTAACGATCTTGTTAAATGTAATTAATTCATTGTTATTATACTTAAATGAGACGTTAAATTGTTATGTTAATATGATAACATGGTGTATGAATATATCTTAACATCATATATATATATATATATATATATATATATATATATATATATATATATATATATATATATATATATATATATTAAAATACTATTACAACGATAATCGTTACATATATATATATATATATATATATATATATATATATATATATATTGTTTCGAAATCCTTAAGCTTACTTGTATAGTTCATTGTTAATACACTCAATGATATACTTAATTATAATTTTATCATGTTAAATATAGTATATCAATATCTTATTACAATATATATGTATTTAGTAAGACGTTATTATAACGATAATCGTTATGTATATCATTTCGAGCTTCATAATTCAATATTCTCATTTTTATGTATATCACACATTGTTAATATACTTAGTGAGATTCTTACATATCATAATCTTATGATAACCATATATATGTCCATATATATATCATCATGTCGTTTTACAAGTTTTAACGTTCATGAATCGCCAGTCAACTTGGGTGGTCAATTGTCTACATGAAACCCATAACAAATAATCACGTCTTAACAAGTTTGATTGCGTAACATGTTGGAAACATTTAATCATGTTAATATTAGATATCATTTAATATATATAATTATGGAAAATTTCCGGTCACTACACTTGTCTGCCAGGTGTCCTCTGCCAGCTACAGCATCGCTCGTCATGTGGCCGCTACCCATGCGCGCTTATAGGACTAGCGTGATGGTAATAAGTATAGCACTTCAGGCCTTGGCGTGCTCTAGTAATTCCTAGTGGCGATGCTATTTGATACGCTACACGATCTGATCGGGTATGCGTATCATTAGATACATTTTACAAACATTGCATTCGTTTTTAAAAGACAAACTTTCATATCCTCAAAAGTTGACAGGCATGCATACCATTCCATAATATATCCAAAATATAAATGACTTAATAATAATCTTGTTGAATTCAACGACTCGAATGCAACGCCTTTTGAAATATGCCATGAATGACTCCCAGTAATATCTCTTAAATGAGCAAATGCACAGCGGAAGATTTTTTTCAAACCTGAGAATAAACATGCTTTCAAGTGTCAACCAAAAGGTTGGTGAGTTCATTAGTTATCATAAACATTCATTTCTATCATTTTAATAGACCACAAGATTTCAGATATATAATTGTACACGTAACCCGAGTACAAAATAGTACGCATAACCTGCGAATTAAAAATCATTCATATGGTGAACACCTGGTAACCGACATTAACAAATACATCTAGAATATCCCCAATATACAGGTACACTCATCTGTATATATAATCGAAGTACTAAATTCTGCTAACGGTAGATGTCGATCCCAACTGTTTTCGAAATCGATAACACATGATCGTAGCATGTCTTCAAGGGTTTGTATCGTCCTTTCACTTTACCCATCAGTTTGTGGATGATAAGCAGTACTCATGTCTAGACGAGTCCCCAATGATTGTTGCAGTGTCTGCCAAAACCTTGAAACAAATCTGCCATCCCTATCAGAGATAATAGAGATTGGTATTCCATGTCTGGAGACAACTTCCTTTAAATATAATCGCGCTAACTTTTCCATTTTATCATCTTCTCTCATTGGCAGAAAGTGTGCTGATTTGGTAAGACGATCGACTATTACCCAGATAGTATCATAACCACTTGTAGTCCTTGACAATTTAGTAATGAAATCCATGGTAATGTTTTCCCATTTCCATTCTGGGATTTCAGGTTGTTGAAGTAGACCCGATGGTTTCTGATGTTCAGCTTTGACTTTAGAACACGTCAAACATTCTCCTACGTATTTAGCAATATCGGCTTTCATACCCGGCTACCAAAAGTGTTTCTTGAGATCTTTGTACATCTTCCCCGCTCCGGGATGTATTGAATATCTGGTTTTATGTGCTTCCTTAAGTACCTTTTCTCTCATATATCCAAACTTTGGTACCCAAATTCTTTCAGCCCTATACCAGGTTCTGTCTTCCCGAATATTAAGATGTTTCTCCGATCCTTTAGGTATTTCATTCTTCAACTTTCCTTCTTTTACAACTCCCTACTGCTCCTCCTTTATTTGAGTAGTAAGGTTAGTACGAATAATTATATTCATAGCTTTTACCTGTATAGGTTCTCTGTCCTTTCTACTCAAAGCGTCGGCTACCACATTCGCCTTCCCTGGGTGGTAACGAATCTCAAAATCGTAATCATTTAACAATTCAATCCATCTACGCTGCCCCATGTTCAGTTGTTTCTGATTAAATATATGCTGAAGACTTTTGTGGTCGGTATATTTGATACTTTTGACCCCATATAAGTAGTGTCTCCAAGTCTTTAATGCAAAAACAACCGCGCCTAATTCCAAATCATGTATCGTATAATTCTGCTCGTGAATCTTCAATTGTCTAGACGCATAAGCAATTACCTTCGTTTGTTGCATTAATACACAACTGAGGCCTTGCTTTGAGGCATCAAAATATATCACAAAATCATCATTCCCTTCAGGTAATGATAATATAGGTGCCGTAGTTAACTTTTTCTTCAATAATTGAAACGCTTTCTCCTGCTCATCTTTCCATTCAAATTTCTTCCCTTTATGCATTAATGCAGTCAAGGGTTTTGCTATTTTGGAAAAATCTTGGATGAATCTTCTGTAGTAACCATCTAGTCCTAAAAATTGGCGTATATGCTTCGGAGTTTTCGGGGTTTTCCACTTTTCAATGGTTTCAATCTTTGCCGGATCCACCTAAATACCTTCTTTGTTCACTATGTTGTAGTGACCCGAACTTTTCCATGTTTATATATATTAAATGAAATTATTATTTACATGATTAAGTGTTTCCAACATGTTAAGCAATCAAACTTGTTAAGACTTGATTAATTGAAATAGGTTTCATATAGACAATTGACCACCCAAGTTGACCGGTGATTCACGAACGTTAAAACTTGTAAAAACTATATGATGACATATATATGGATATATATATAGTTAACATGATATTATGATAAGTAAACATATCATTAAGTATATTAACAATGAACTACATATGTAAAAGCAAGACTACTAAGTTAATGATTTTGAAACGAGACATATATGTAACGATTATCGTTGTAACGACATTTAATGTATATATATCATATTAAGAGATATTCATACATAATATTATCATGATAATATAATAATTTAAAATCTCATTTGATATTATAAACATTGGGCTAACAACATTTAACAAGATCGTTAACCTAAAGGTTTCAAAACAACACTTACATGTAACGACTAACGATGACTTAACGACTCAGTTAAAATGTATATACATGTAGTGTTTTAATATGTATTCATACACTTTTGAAAGACTTCAAGACACTTATCAAAATACTTCTACTTAACAAAAATGCTTACAATTACATCCTCGTTCAGTTTCATCAACAATTCTACTCGTATGCAACCGTATTCGTACTCGTACAATACACAGCTTTTAGATGTATGTTGTAGTGACCCGAACTTTTCCATGTTTATATATATTAATTGAGATTGATATTTACATGTTTAAATGTTTCCAACATGTTAAGCAATCAAACTTGTTAAGACTTGATTAATTGAAATATGTTTCATATAGACAATTGACCACCCAAGTTGACCGGTGATTCACGAACGTTAAAACTTGTAAAAACCATATGATGACATATATATGGATATATATACATAGTTAACATGATACTATGATAAGTAAACATATCATTAAGTATATTAACAATGAACTACATATGTAAAAACAAGACTACTAACTTAATGATTTTTTAAAAGAGACATATATGTAACGATTATCGTTGTAAAGACATTTAATGTATATATATCATATTAAGAGATATTCATACATGATAATATCATTATAATATAATAATTTAAAATCTCATTTGATATTATAAACATTGGGTTAATAACATTTAACAAGATCGTTAACCTAAAGGTTTCAAAACAACACTTACATGTAACGACTAACGATGACTTAACGACTCAGTTAAAATGTATATACATGTAGTGTTTTAATATGTATTTATACACTTTTTAAAGACTTCAATACACCTATCAAAATACTTCTACTTAACAAAAATGCTTACAATTACATCCTCGTTCAGTTTCATCAACAATTCTACTCGTATGCACCCGTATTCGTACTCGTACAATACACAGCTTTTAGATGTATGTACTATTGGTATATACACTCCAATGATCAGCTCTTAGCAGCCCATGTGAGTCACCTAACACATGTGGGAACCATCATTTGGCAACTAGCATGAAATATCTCATAAAATTACAAAAATATGAGTAATCATTCATGACTTATTTACATGAAAACAAAATTACATATCCTTTATATCTAATCCATACACCAATGACCAAAAACACCTACAAACACTTTCATTCTTCAATTTTCTTCATCTAATTGATCTCTCTCTAGTTCTATCTTCAAGTTCTAAGTGTTCTTCATATATTCTACAAGTTATAGTTACATAAAATCAAGAATACTTTCAAGTTTGCTAGCTCACTTCCAATCTTGTAAGGTGATCATCCAACCTCAAGAAAACTTTTTTTCTTACAGTAGGTTATCATGCTAATACAAGGTAATAATCATATTCAAACTTTGGTTCAATTTCTATAACTATAACAATCTTATTTCAAGTGATGATCTTACTTGAACTTGTTTTCGTGTCATGATTCTGCTTCAAGAACTTCGAGCCATCCAAGGATCCGTTGAAGCTAGATCCATTTTTCTATTTTCCAGTAGGTTTATCCAAGGAACTTAAGGTAGTAATGATGTTCATAACATCATTCGATTCATACATATAAAGCTATCTTATTCGAAGGTTTAAACTTGTAATCACTAGAACATAGTTTAGTTAATTCTAAACTTGTTCGCAAACAAAAGTTAATCCTTCTAACTTGACTTTTAAAATCAACTAAACACATGTTTTATATCTATATGATATGCTAACTTAATGATTTAAAACCTGGAAACACGAAAAACACCGTAAAACCGGATTTACGCCGTCGTAGTAACACCGCGGGCTGTTTTGGGTTAATTAATTAAAAACTATGATAAACTTTAATTTAGAAGTTGTTATTCTGAGAAAATGATTTTTATTATGAACATGAAACTATATCCAAAAATTATGGTTAAACTCAAAGTGAAAGTATGTTTTCTAAAATGGTCATCTAGACGTCGTTCTTTCGACTGAAATGACTACCTTTACAAAAATGACTTGTAACTTATTTTTCCGACTATAAACCTATACTTTTTCTGTTTAAATTCATAAAATAGAGTTCAATATGAAACCATAGCAATTTTATTCACTCAAAACGGATTTAAAATGAAGAAGTTATGGGTAAAACAAGATTGGATAATTTTTCTCATTTTAGCTACGTGAAAATTGGTAACAAATCTATTCCAACCATAACTTAATCAACTTGTATTGTATATTATGTAATCTTGAGATACCATAGACACGTATACAATGTTTCGACCTATCATGTCGACACATCTATATATATTTTGGAACAACCATAGACACTCTATATGTGAATGTTGGAGTTAGCTATACAGGGTTGAGGTTGATTCCAAAATATATATAGTTTGAGTTGTGATCAATACTGAGATACGTATACACTGGGTCGTGGATTTATTCAAGATAATATTTATCAATTTATTTCTGTACATCTAACTGTGGACAACTAGTTGTAGGTTACTAACGAGGACAGCTGACTTAATAAACTTAAAACATCAAAATATATTAAAAGTGTTGTAAATATATTTTGAACATACTTTGATATATATGTATATATTGTTATAGGTTCGTGAATCAACCAGTGGCCAAGTCTTACTTCCCGACGAAGTAAAAATCTGTGAAAGTGAGTTATAGTCCCACTTTTAAAATCTAATATTTTTGGGATGAGAATACATGCAGGTTTTATAAATGATTTACAAAATATACACAAGTACGTGAAACTACATTCTATGGTTGAATTATCGAAATCGAATATGCCCCTTTTTATTAAGTCTGGTAATCTAAGAATTAGGGAACAGACACCCTAATTGACGCGAATCCTAAAGATAGATCTATTGGGCCTAACAAACCCCATCCAAAGTACCGGATGCTTTAGTACTTCGAAATTTATATCATATCCGAAGGGTGTCCCGGAATGATGGGGATATTCTTATATATGCATCTTGTTAATGTCGGTTACCAGGTGTTCACCATATGAATGATTTTTATCTCTATGTATGGGATGTGTATTGAAATATGAAATCTTGTGGTCTATTATTATGATTTGATATATATAGGTTAAACCTATAACTCACCAACATTTTTGTTGACGTTTTAAGCATGTTTATTCTCAGGTGATTATTAAGAGCTTCCGCTGTCGCATACTTAAATAAGGACAAGATTTGGAGTCCATGCTTGTATGATATTGTGCAAAAACTGCATTCAAGAAACTTATTTCTTTGTAACATATTTGTATTGTAAACCATTATGTAATAGTCGTGTGTAAACAGGATATTTTAGATTATCATTATTTGATAATCTACGTAAAGCTTTTTAAACCTTTATTGATGAAATAAAGGTTATGATTTGTTTTAAAATGAATGCAGTCTTTGAAAAACGTCTCATATAGAGGTCAAAACCTCGCAACGAAATCAATTAATATGGAACGTTTTTAATCAATAAGAACGGGACATTTCAGTTGGTATCCGAGCATTGGTCTTAGAGAACCAGAATTTTGCATTAGTGTGTCTTATCGAGTTTGTTAGGATGCATTAGTGAGTCTGGACTTCGACCGTGTTTACTTGAAAAATGGTTGCTTAACAAATTTTGTTGGAAACTATATATTTTTAACATGTGAATATTATGTGATATATTAATCTCTTAACGCGTTTGATATTATGTGATAGATGTCTACCTCTAGAACAAGTCCCATTGACTCACCTAATAATAATGAAGAGTCAAATGTAAATTGGAATGATTCGTGGACTGATTCACAAGTTCCCGAAGAGGAACCGGAAGAAGAGTCGGAACCGGAAGAAGAATCGGAACCGGATGAAGAAATAGAACCGGTGGGGGAAATAATAAAACGGTTAAGTAAAAGAAAATCCTCAACCAACCGACCAAGGTTAATTATGGTCAATGGTGTTTCCGCCAAGGAAGCAAAATATTGGGAGGATTACCAATTCTCTGATGAATCGGATTCCGACGAGAATTCCGATGATGTTATAGAAATTACCCCAACTGAATTTAAAAAGGCAAAAGAAAATAATAAGGGAAAGGGCATAAAAATAAAGAAATCTAATTCCAACCCCGATGAACTTTATATGTATCGTCAACCCCCGAAGTCCTTAAGTTGTAACAATGACCCGGGAACCTCTAAACCACCAGGTTTTTCTAAACCAATGTGGAAAACAACGGCTTGTATTAGGGGAACATCATATATCCCTAGAAACTTGGCAAAATGAACCAAAACCGAAGAAGAAGAAACAAGCGAGTCGGAATAAGATAGTTGTATTCGTGTGGTGTAATATATGTGATATAGTGTGCTTATGCTTTATGATATATGTAAAAATTGCTTGTATTAATAAGTATTTTTTTTATGAATCTAACTCTTGTCTATTTTACAGTATAAGAAACACAAAATGGATAGACAACCCAATATTTTAAGAGACCTACCCGGAGACATGATTGATGAAATCTTGTCTAGAGTCGGTCAGAATTCTTCGGCACAACTATTTAAGGCGAGATCAGTTTGTAAGACATTCAAAGAACGTTCCAAGAATGCCTTGGTTTATAAAAGGCTTTCATTCGAAAGATGGGGGATATCACATTGGGAAATCCATAAGTTACGATGTGTTTACTTTGATGCATATATTGCGGGGAACCCAAATGCTATTTTACGCAATGGGTTAAGAAATTATTTTGACTCAATATATCCGAATATTGGACTTCGTGATTTAGAAAAAGCGGCTAACATGCAACATAAAGAAGCATGTTATGCTCACGGATTAGTAATGTTCGCTTCTCACCAAAGTGAGAACAAGAACATCGGGCTATAACTATTAAACAAAACGTTCCCACAAGTGACGGAGTCGGTAATTGGGGTAAGAAATGAGGTTTTTAGATTGTTACGGGACTGTTGGACATTACGTAACCCTCGTCCCTTTGACGACGTTACAACACGCTGTCTTATCAACGGCCATAACGGTTATGTTCCACAAGACCAAGGATGGGAAGTAATCCTAGTAAAACCAGAATGCATGACTTGTTTCTGGACGTATGAATTACGTGTCTTTATTGCCTTTGCTGAACGACTTGTGTACTAGCTAGAATTATCTTCACAACCATCTTGTATCAAATTTATTGTGTGCTATATTTCATGCTATATGTAAAATAAGCGGTATTGTAAGTTTGTAAAATATTGTGTAAAAGTTTGAACGCGAAATATTATTATAATCAGTTTTTCATATAGAATTGTAGTAGTTGAATTGTATATTAGCTACTAAGTATGAACTTAACGGGTAGGTACTACCCGAATTTAAACTTATAAAACGCTAATATGAAGAAAAAGCTTTTATAAATGAGTTCATATTATGCTACGAAATACTATTAACTACTCTTAATATTCTGTATGATTAACTTGTTCCATTTGACTATTTTGAAGGAAATGGCACCGACTACTCGACACACCTTGAATATGAATGAAGAGGAATTCCGTACTTTTCTAGCTTCAAACATAGCCGCGGTACAGGCTGCGCTACATACCAACAATAACCTTGGATCTAGCAGTACAGGAAATCGTGTAGGATGCACCTACAAAGAATTCAATGCCTGCAAACCTTTGGAATTTGATGGAACCGAAGGACCGATCGGATTGAAACGGTGGACCGAGAAGGTCGAATCGGTGTTTGCCATAAGTAAGTGTACTGAAGAGGATAAAGTGAAGTACACTACGCATACCTTCACAGGTTCTGCGTTAACAAGGTGGAATACCTATCTAGAGCAAGTGGGACAAGACGATGCGTACGCACTACCGTGGTCAGCATTCAAGCACTTGATGATCGAGAAGTACCGTCCCAGAACCGAGGTCAATAAGCTCAAGACAGAACTTAGAGGGTTGCGAACCCAAGGATTTGATATTACCACGTACGAAAGACGATTCACAGAATTGTGCCTATTGTGTCCGGGAGCATTCGAAGATGAGGAAGAGAAGATCGACGCGTTTGTGAAAGGATTACCGGAAAGAATCCAAGAAGATATAAGTTCACACGAGCCCGCCTCCATACAATAGGCATGTAGAATGGCTCACAAACTAGTGAACCAGATTGAAGAAAGAATTAAAGAACAGACTGCTGAAGAGGCCAATGTGAAGTAAGTCAAAAGAAAGTGGGAGGAAAACGGTGATAAGAATCACCAATACAACAACAACAGCAATTACAACAATAATCGCAACAATTATCCCAACAATCGCAACATCAATCGCAACTACAACAAACGGCCCAACAACAACAACAACAAAAACAACAACAACAGCAACTACAACAACAACATCAACTACAACAATCATCCCAACAAAAATAATAACCGCAACAACAACAACAATCAGAAGCAGCTATGCCAAAGGTGTGAAAAGTATCACTCGGGGTTCTGCACCAAATTTTGCAACAAGTGTAAAAGAAATGGTCATAGCGCGGCAAAGTGTGAGGTCTACGGACCAGGGGTTAATAGAACGAAAGGAACAAATTGTGTCGGAACGAGTAATGGCGGAGCAAGTAGTGTCGGAGCAAGTTATGCCAATGTAGTTTGTTATAAATGTGGAAAACCGGGCCACATTATTAGAAATTGCCCGAACCAGGAGAACACGAATGGACAAGGCCGCGGAAGAGTTTTCAATATTAATGCGGCAGAGGTACAGGAAGACCCGGAACTTGTTACGCGTACGTTTCTTATTGACAATAAACCTGCTTACGTTTTATTTGATTCGGGTGCGGATAGAAGCTATATGAGTAGAGATTTTTGTGCTAAATTAAGTTGTCCATTGATGCCTTTGGATAGTAAATTTTTACTCGAATTAGCAAATGGTAAATTAATTTCAGCAGATAATATATGTCGGAATCGAGAAATTAAACTGGTTAGCGAAACATTTAAGATTGATTTGATACCAGTAGAGTTAGGGAGTTTTGATGTGATAATCGGTATGGACTGGTTGAAAGAAGTGAAAGCAGAGATCGTTTGTTACAAAAATGCAATTCGCATTATACGAGAAAAAGGAAAACCCTTAATGGTGTACGGAGAAAAGGGCAACACGAAGCTACATCTTATTAGTAATTTGAAGGCACAAAAACTAATAAGAAAAGGTTGCTATGATGTTCTAGCACACGTCGAGAAAGTACAAACTAAAGAAAAGAGCATCAATGATGTTCCCATTGCAAAAGAATTTCCCGATGTATTTCTGAAAGAATTACCGGGATTACCCCCACATCGATCCGTTGAATTTCAAATAGATCTTGTACCAGGAGCTGCACCAATAGCTCGTGCTCCTTACAGACTCGTACCCAGCGAGATGAAAGAACTGCAAAGCCAATTACAAGAACTTTTAGAGCGTGGTTTCATTCGACCAAGCACATCACCGTGGGGAGCTCCTGTTTTGTTTGTCAAGAAGAAAGATGGTACATTCAGGTTGTGTATCGACTACCGAGAGTTGAACAAACTTACCATCAAGAACCGCTACCCACTACCGAGAATCGACGACTTATTTGATCAACTACAAGGCTCGTCT
Source organism: Rutidosis leptorrhynchoides (assembly GCF_046630445.1). Lineage (NCBI taxonomy): Eukaryota > Viridiplantae > Streptophyta > Magnoliopsida > Asterales > Asteraceae > Rutidosis > Rutidosis leptorrhynchoides. The sequence goes on from NC_092336.1 coordinate 95,702,241, forward strand.
GTTTATTCAAAGATTGACTTACGTTCCGGGTATCATCAAATACGGGTGAAAGAAGATGATATTCCAAAGACTGCTTTCAGAACACGTTACGGTCATTACGAGTTTATGGTCATGCCGTTTGGTTTAACTAATGCACCTGCTGTGTTCATGGACCTTATGAACCGAGTGTGTGGAACATACCTTGACAAGTTTGTCATTGTTTTCATTGATGACATACTTATTTACTCAAAGAATGACCAAGAACACGGTGAATATTTGAGAAAGGTATTAGAAGTATTGAGGAAGGAAGAATTGTACGCTAAGTTTTCAAAGTGTGCATTTTGGTTGGAAGAAGTTCAATTCCTCGATCACATAGTGAACAAAGAAGGTATTAAGGTGGATCCGGCAAAGATAGAAACTGTTGAAAGGTGGGAAACCCCGAAAACTCCGAAACACATACGCCAGTTTTTAGGACTAGCTGGTTACTACAGAAGGTTCATCCAAGACTTTTCCAGAATAGCAAAACCCTTGACTGCATTAACGCATAAAGGGAAGAAATTTGAATGGAATGATGAACAAGAGAAAGCATTTCAGTTATTGAAGAAAAAGCTAACTACGGCACCTATATTGTCATTGCCTGAAGGGAATGATGATTTTGTGATTTATTGTGACGCATCAAAGCAAGGTCTCGGTTGTGTATTAATGCAACGAACGAAGGTGATTGCTTATGCGTCTAGACAATTGAAGATTCACGAACAAAATTATACGACGCATGATTTGGAATTAGGCGCGGTTGTTTTTGCATTAAAGACTTGGAGGTACTACTTATATGGGGTCAAAAGTATTATATATACCGACCACAAAAGTCTTCAACACATATTTAATCAGAAACAACTGAATATGAGGCAGCGTAGGTGGATTGAATTATTGAATGATTACGACTTTGAGATTCGTTACCACCCAGGGAAGGCAAATGTGGTAGCCGATGCCTTGAGCAGGAAGGACAGAGAACCCATTCTAGTAAAATCTATGAATATAATGATTCATAATAACCTTACTACTCAAATAAAGGAGGCGCAACAAGGAGTTTTAAAAAAGGGAAATTTAAAGGATGAAATACCCAAAGGATCGGAGAAGCATCTTAATATTCGGGAAGACGGAACCCGGTATAGGGCTGAAAGGATTTGGGTACCAAAATTTGGAGATATGAGAGAAATGGTACTTAGAGAAGCTCATAAAATCAGATACTCAATACATCCTGGAACGGGGAAGATGTACAAGGATCTCAAGAAACATTTTTGGTGGCCAGGTATGAAAGCCGATGTTGCTAAATACGTAGGAGAATGTTCGACGTGTTCTAAGGTCAAAGCTGAGCATCAGAAACCATCAGGTCTACTTCAACAACCCGAAATCCCGGAATGGAAATGGGAAAACATTACCATGGATTTCATCACTAAATTGCCAAGGACTGCAAGTGGTTTTGATACTATTTGAGTAATAGTTGATCGTCTCACCAAATCAGCACACTTCCTGCCAATAAGAGAAGATGACAAGATGGAGAAGTTAGCACGACTGTATTTGAAGGAAGTCGTCTCCAGACATGGAATACCAATCTCTATTATCTCTGATAGGGATGGCAGATTTATTTCAAGATTCTGGCAGACATTACAGCAAGCATTAGGAACTCGTCTAGACATGAGTACTGCCTATCATCCACAAACTGATGGACAGAGCGAAAGGACGATACAAACGCTTGAAGACATGCTACGAGCATGTGTTATTGATTTCGGAAACAGTTGGGATCGACATCTACCGTTCGCAGAATTTTCCTACAACAACAGCTACCATTCAAGCATTGAGATGGCGCCGTTTGAAGCAATTTATGGTAGAAAGTGCAGGTCTCCGATTTGTTGGAGTGAAGTGGGGGATAGACAGATTACGGGTCCGGAGATTATACAAGAAACTACCGAGAAGATCATCCAAATTCAACAACGGTTGAAAACCGCCCAAAGTCGACAAAAGAGCTACGCTGACATTAAAAGAAAAGATATAGAATTTGAAATTGGAGAGATGTTCATGCTTAAAGTTGCACCTTAGAAAGGCGTTGTTCGATTTGGTAAATGAGGGAAATTAAATCCAAGGTATATTGGACCATTCAAGATTATTGATCGTGTCGGACCAGTAGCTTACCAACTTGAGTTACCTCAACAACTCGTGGCTGTACATAACACTTTCCACGTATCGAATTTGAAGAAATGTTTTGCTAAAGAAGATCTCACTATTCCGTTAGATGAAATCCAAATCAACGAAAAACTTCAATTCATCGAAGAACCCGTCGAAATAATGGATCGTGAGGTTAAAAGACTTAAGCAAAACAAGATACCAATTGTTAAGGTTCGATGGAATGCTCGTAGAGGACCCAAGTTCACCTGGGAGCATGAAGATTAGATGAAGAAGAAATACCCGCATCTATTTCCAGAAGATTCGTCAACACCTTCAACAGCTTAAAATTTCGGGACGAAATTTATTTAACGGGTAGGTACTGTAGTGACCCGAACTTTTCCATGTTTATATATATTAATTGAGATTGATATTTACATGATTAAATGTTTCCAACATGTTAAGCAATCAAACTTGTTAAGACTTGATTAATTGAAATATGTTTCATATAGACAATTGACCACCCAAGTTGACCGGTGATTCACGAACGTTAAAACTTGTAAAAACCATATGATGACATATATATGGATATATATATAGTTAACATGATACTATGATAAGTAAACATATCATTAAGTATATTAACAATGAACTACATATGTAAAAACAAGACTACTAACTTAATGATTTTTTAAAAGAGACATATATGTAACGATTATCGTTGTAAAGATATTTAATGTATATATATCATATTAAGAGATATTCATACATGATAATATCATGATAATATAATAATTTAAAATCTCATTTGATATTATAAACATTGGGTTAACAACATTTAACAAGATCGTTAACCTAAAGGTTTCAAAACAACACTTACATGTAACGACTAACGATGACTTAACGACTCAGTTAAAATGTATATACATGTAGTGTTTTAATATGTATTTATACACTTTTGAAAGACTTCAATACACCTATCAAAATACTTCTACTTAACAAAAATGCTTACAATTACATCCTCGTTCAGTTTCATCAACAATTCTACTCGTATGCACCCGTATTCGTACTCGTACAATACACAGATTTTAGATGTATGTACTATTGGTATATACACTCCAATGATCAGCTGTTAGCAGCCCATGTGAGTCACCTAACACATGTGGGAACATCATTTGGCAACTAGCATGAAATATCTCATAAAATTACAAAAATATGAGTAATCATTCATGACTTATTTACATGAAAACAAAATTACATATCCTTTATATCTAATCCATACACCAACGACCAAAAACACCTACAAACACTTTAATTCTTCAATTTTCTTCATCTAGTTGATCTCTCTCAAGTTCTATCTTCAAGTTCTAAGTGTTCTTTATATATTCTACAAGTTATAGTTACATAAAATCAAGAATACTTTCAAGTTTGCTAGCTCACTTCCAATCTTGTAAGGTGATCATCCAACCTCAAGAAAACTTTGTTTCTTACAGTATGTTATCATTCTAATACAAGGTATCAATCATATTCAAACTTTGATTCAATTTCTATAACTATAACAATCTTATTTCAAGTGATGATCTTACTTGAACTTGTTTTCGTGTCATGATTCTGCTTCAAGAACTTCGAGCATCCAAGGATCCGTTGAAGTTAGATCCATTTTTCTCTTTTCCAGTAGGTTTATCCAAGGAACTTAAGGTAGTAATGATGTTCATAACATCATTCGATTTATACATATAAAGCTATCTTATTCGAAGGTTTAAACTTGTAATCACTAGAACATAGTTTAGTTAATTCTAAACTTGTTCGCAAAAAAAGTTAATCCTTCTAACTTGACTTTTAAAATCAACTAAACACATGTTCTATATCTATATGATATGCTAACTTAATTATTTAAAACCTGGAAACACGAAAAACATCGTAAAACCGGATTTACGCCGTCGTAGTAACACCGCGGGCTGTTTTGGGTTAATTAATTAAAAACTATGATAAACTTTGATTTAAAAGTTGTTATTCTGAGAAAATGATTTTTATTATGAACATGAAACTATATCCAAAAATTATGGTTAAACTCAAAGTGGAAGTATGTTTTCTAAAATGGTCATCTAGACGTCGTTCTTTCGACTGAAATGACTACCTTTACAAAAATGACTTGTAACTTATTTTTCCGACTATAAACCTATACTTTTTCTATTTAGATTCATAAAATAGAGTTCAATATGAAACCATAGCAATTTGATTCACTCAAAACGGATTTAAAATAAAGAAGTTATGGGTAAAACAAGATTGGATAATTTTTCTCATTTTAGCTTAATCAACTTGTATTGTATATTATGTAATCTTGAGATACCATAGACACGTATACAATGTTTCGACCTATCATGTCGACACATCTATATATATTTCAGAACAACCATAGACACTCTATATGTGAATGTTGGAGTTAGCTATACAGGGTTGAGGTTGATTCCAAAATATATATAGTTTGAGTTGTGATCAATACTGAGATACGTATACACTGGGTCGTGGATTTATTCAAGATAATATTTATCGATTTATTTCTGTACATCTAACTGTGGACAACTAGTTGTAGGTTACTAACGAGGACAGCTGACTTAATAAACTTAAAACATCAAAATATATTAAAAGTTTTGTAAATATATTTTGAACATACTTTGATATATATGTATATATTGTTATAGGTTCGTGAATCAACCAGTGGCCAAGTCTTACTTCCCGATGAAGTAAAAATCTGTGAAAGTGAGTTATAGTCCCACTTTTAAAATCTAATATTTTTGGGATGAGAATACATGCAGGTTTTATAAATGATTTACAAAATAGACACAAGTACGTGAAACTACATTCTATGGTTGAATTATCGAAATCGAATATGCCCCTTTTTATTAAGTCTGGTAATCTAAGAATTAGGGAACAGACACCCTAATTGACGCGAATCCTAAAGATAGATCTATTGGGCCTAACAAACCCCATCCAAAGTACCGGATACTTTAGTACTTCAAAATTTATATCATATCCGAAGGGTGTCCCGGAATGATGGGGATATTCTTATATATGCATCTTGTTAATGTCGGTTACCAGGTGTTCACCATATGAATGATTTTTATCTCTATGTATGGGATGTGTATTGAAATATGAAATCTTGTGGTCTATTATTATGATTTGATATATATAGGTTAAACCTATAACTCACCAACATTTTTGTTGACGTTTTAAGCATGTTTATTCTCAGGTGATTATTAAGAGCTTCCGCTATCGCATACTTAAATAAGGACGAGATTTGGAGTCCATGCTTGTATGATATTGTGTAAAAACTGCATTCAAGAAACTTATTTTGTTGTAACATATTTGTATTGTAAACCATTATGTAATGGTCGTGTGTAAACAGGATATTTTAGATTATCATTATTTGATAATCTACGTAAAGCTTTTTAAAACCTTTATCTATGAAATAAAGGTTATGGTTTGTTTTAAAAATGAATGCAGTCTTTGAAAAACGTCTCATATAGAGGTCAAAACCTCGCAACGAAATCAATTAATATGGAACGTTTTTAATCAATAAGAACGGGACATTTCATATGTACTATTGGTATATACACTCCAATGATCAGCTCTTAGCAGCCCATGTGAGTCACCTAACACATGTGGGAACCATCATTTGGCAACTAGCATAAAATATCTCATAAAATTACAAAAATATGAGTAATCATTCATGACTTATTTAAATGAAAACAAAAGTACACATCCTTTATATCTAATCGATACACCAACGACCAAAAACACATACAAACACTTTCATTCTTCAATTTTATTCATCTAATTGATCTCTCTCAAGTTCTATCTTCAAGTTCTAAGTGTTCTTCATAAATTCTACAAGTTCTAGTTTCTTAAAATCAAGAATACTTCCAAGTTTGCTAGCTTACTTCCAATCTTGTAGATTGATCATCCAACCTCAAGAAATCTTTCTTATTTACAGTAAGATATCTTTCTAATACAAGGTAATACTCATATTCAAACTTTGATTCAATTTCTATAACTATAACAATCTTATTTCGAGTGGAAATCTTACTTGAACATGTTTTTCGTGTCATGATTCTGCTTCAAGAACTTTCAAGCCATCCAAGGATCCTTTGAAGCTAGATCCATTTTTCTCATTTCTAGTAGCTTTATCCAGAAAACTTGAGGTAGTAATGATGTTCATAACATCATTCGATTCATACATATAAAACTATCTTATTCGAAGGTTTAAACTTGTAATCACTAGAACATAGTTTAGTTAATTCTAAACTTGTCCGCAAAAAAAAGTTAATCCTTCTAACTTGACTTTTAAAATCAACTAAACACATGTTCTATATCTATATGATATGCTAACTTAATGATTTAAAACCTGGAAACACGAAGAACACTGTAAAACCGGACATACGCCGTCGTAGTAACACCGCGGGCTGTTTTGGGTTAGTTAATTAAAAACTATGATAAACTTTGATTTAAAAGTTGTTCTTCTGAGAAAATGATTTTTATTATGAAAATGAAACTATATCCAAAAATCTTGATTAAACTCAAAGTGAAAGTATGTTTTCTAAAATGGTCATCTAGACGTCGTTCTTTCGACTGAAATGACTACCTTTACAAAAACAACTTGTAACTTATATTTCTGACTATAAACCTATACTTTTTCTGTTTAGATTCATAAAATAGAGTTCAATATGAAACCATAGCAATTTGATTCACTCAAAACGGATTTAAAATGAAGAAGTTATGGGTAAAACAAGATTGGATAATTTTTCTTGTTGTAGCAACGTGAAAATTGGTAACAAATCTATATTAATCATATCCTAGCTAACTTATATTGTATTATACATGTATTCTAATATATTATGTAATCTTGGGATACCATAGACACGTATGCAAATGTTTTGACATATCATATCGACCCATGTGTATATATTATTTGGAACAACCATAGACACTCTATATGCAGTAATGTGGGAGTTAGCTATACAGGGTTGAGGTTGATTCCAAAAATATATATACTTTGTGTTGTGATCTAGCCTGAGACGTGTATACACTGGGTCGTGGATTGATTCAAGATAATATATATCAATTTTTTTTCTGTACATCTAACGTTGGACAACTAGTTGTAGGTTACTAACGAGGACAACTGACTTAATAAACTTAAAACATCAAAATGTATTAAAAGTATTGTAAATATATTTTGAATATACTTTGATATATATGTACATATTTATTATAGGTTCGTGAATCGACCAGTGGTCAAGTCTTACTTCCCGACGAAGTAAAAATCTGTGAAAGTGAGTTATAGTCCCACTTTTAAAATCTAATATTTTTGGGATGAGAATACATGCAGGTTTTATAAATGATTTACAAAATAGATACAAGTACGTGAAACTACATTCTATGGTTGAATTATCGAAATCGAATATGCCCCTTTTTATTAAGTCTGGTAATCTAAGAATTAGGGAACAGACACCCTAATTGACGCGAATCCTAAAGATAGATCTATTGGGCCTAACAAACCCCATCCAAAGTACCGGATGCTTTAGTACTTCGAAATTTATATCATATCCGAAGGGTGTCCCGGAATGATGGGGATATTCTTATATATGCATCTTGTTAATGTCGGTTACCAGGTGTTCACCATATGAATGATTTTTATCTCTATGTATGGGATGTATATTGAAATATGAAATCTTGTGGTCTATTGTTACGATTTGATATATATAGGTTAAACCTATAACTCACCAACATTTTTGTTGACATTTTAAGAATGTTTATTCTCAGGTGATTATTAAGAGCTTCTGCTGTCGCATACTTAAATAAGGACAAGATTTGGAGTCCATGCTTGTATGATATTGTGTAAAAACTGCATTCAAGAAACTTATTTCTTTGTAACATATATGTATTGTAAACCATTATGTAATAGTCGTGTGTAAACAGGATATTTTAGATTATCATTATTTGATAATCTACGTAAAGCTTTTTAAACCTTTATTGATGAAATAAAGGTTATGATTTGTTTTAAAATGAATGCAGTCTTTGAAAAACGTCTCATATAGAGGTCAAAACCTCGCAACGAAATCAATTAATATGGAACGTTTTTAATCAATAAGAACGGGAAATTTCAGTTGGTATCCGAGCGTTGGTCTTAGAGAACCAGAATTTTGCATTAGTGTGTTTTATCGAGTTTGTTAGGATGCATTAGTGAGTCTGGACTTCGACCGTGTTTACTTGAAAAATGATTGCTTAACAAATTTTGTTGGAAACTATATATTTTTAACATGTGAATATTATGTGATATATTAATCTCTTAACGTGTTTGATATTATGTGATAGATGTCTACCTCTAGAACAAGTCCCATTGACTCACCTAATAATAATAATGAAGAGTCAAATGTAAATTGGAATGATTCGTGGACTAATTCACAAGTTCCCGAAGAGGAACCGGAAGAAGAGTCGGAACCGGAAGAAGAATCGGAACCGGAAGAAGAAATAGAACGAGTGGGGGAAATAATAAAATGGTTAAGTAGAAGAAAATTCTCAACCAACCGACCAAAGTTAATTATGGTCAATGGTGTTTCCGCCAAGGAAGCAAAGTATTGGGAGGATTACCAATTCTCCGATGAATCGGATCCCGACAAGGATTCCGATGATGTTATAGAAATTACCCCAACACAATTTAATAAGGCAAGAGAGAACAATAATGGAAAGGGCATAAAAATAGAGAAATTCGATTCCAAACCCGATGAACTTTATATGTATCGTCAACATCCGTATTTCTTAAGTTGTAACAATAACCCGGGAACCTCTAAACCAACAGGTTTTTCTAAACCAATGTGGAAAACGACGGCTCGTATTAGGGGAACATCATATATCCCTAGAAACTTGGCAAAACGAACCAAAACCGAAGAAGAAGAAACGAGCGAGTCAGAATAAGATAGTTGTATGCGTGTGGTGTAATATATGTAATATAGTGTGCTTATGCTTTATGATATATGTAAAAATTGCTTGTATTAATAAGTATTTTTTTATGAATCTAACTCTTGTCTATTTTACAGTTTAAAAACACAAAATGGATAGACAACCCAATATTTTAAGAGACCTACCCGGAGACATGATTGATGAAATCTTGTCTAGAGTCGGTCAGAATTTCTCGGCACAACTATTTAAGGCGAGATCAGTTTGTAAGACATTCGAAGAACGTTCCAAGAATGCCTTGGTTTATAAAAGGCTTTCGTTTGAAAGATGGGGGATATCACATTGGGAAATCCATAAGTTACGATGTGTTTAATTTGACGCATATATTGCGGGGAACCCAAATGCTATTTTACGCAACGGGTTAAGAAATTATTTTGACTCAATATATCCGAATATAGGACTTCGTGATTTAGAAAAAGCAGCTAACATGCAACATAAAGAAGCATGTTATGCTTACGGGTTAGTAATGTTTGCTTCTCACCAAAGTGAGAACAAGAACATCGGGCTACAACTATTAAACAAAACGTTCCCACAAGTGACGGAGTCGGTAATTGGGGTAAGAAATGAGGTTTTTAGATTGTTACAGGACTGTTGGACATTACGTAACCCTCGTCCCTTTGACGATGTTACAACACGTTGTCTTATCAATGGCCATAACGGTTATGTTCCACAAGACCAAGGATGGGAAGTAGTCCTAGTAAAACCAGAATGCATGACTTGTTTCTGGACGTATGAATTACGTGTCTTTATTGCCTTTGCTGAACGACTTGTGTACTAGCTAGAATTATCTTCACAACTATCTTGTATCAAAGTTATTGTATGCTATATTTCATGCTATATGTAAAATAAGCGGTATTGTAAGTTTGTAAAATATTGTGTAAAAGTTTGAACGCGAAATATTATTATAATCAGTTTTTCATATAGAATTGTAGTAGTTGAATTGTATATTAGCTACTAAGTATGAACTTAACGGGTAGGTACTACCCGAATTTAAACTTATAAAACGCTAATATGAAGAAAAAGCTTTTATAAATAAGTTCATATTACGCTACGAAATACTATTGACTACTCTTGATATTCTATATGATTAACTCGTTTCATTTGACTATTTTGAAGGAAATGACACCGACTACTCGACACACCTTGAATATGAGCGAAGAGGAATTTCGTGCCTTTTTTGCTTCAAACATAGCTGCAGTACAGGCTGCGCTACATACCAACAATAACCTTGGATCTAGCAGTACAGGAAATCGTGTAGGATGCACCTACAAAGAATTCACTGCCTGCAAACCTTTGGAATTTGATGGAACCGAAGGACCAATCGGATTGAAACGGTGGACCGAGAGGGTCGAATCGGTGTTTGCCATAAGTAAGTGTACTGAAGAGGACAAAGTGAAGTACGCTACGCATACCTTCACAGGTTCTACGTTAACATGGTGGAATACCTATCTAGAGCAAGTGGGATAAGATGATGCTTACGCACTACCGTGGTCAGCATTCAAGCACTTGATGAACGAGAAGTACCGTCCCAGAACAGAGGTCAATAAGCTCAAGATAGAACTTAGAGGGTTACGAACCCAAGGATTTGATATTACCACGTACGAAAGACGATTCACAGAATTATGCCTATTGTGTCCGGGAGCGTTCGAAGATGAGGAAGAGAAGATCGACGCGTTTGTGAAAGGATTATCAGAAAGAATCCAAGAAGATATAAGTTCACACGAGCCCACCTCCATACAACAGGCATGTAGAATGGCTCACAAACTAGTGAACCAGATTGAAGAAAGAATTAAAGAACAGACTGCTGAAGAGGCCAATGTAAAGCAAGTCAAAAGAAAGTGGGAGGAAAACGGTGATAAGAATCACCAATACAACAACAACAGCAATTACAACAATAATCGCAACAACTATCCCAATAATCGCAACATCAATCGCAACTACAACAAAAGGCCCAACAACAACAACAACAACAACAGCAACTACAACAATCATCCCAAAAACAATAATAACAGCAACAACAACAACAATCAGAAGCAGCTATGCCAAAGGTGTGAAAAGTATCACTCGGGGTTCTGTACCAAATTTTGCAACAAGTGTAAAAGAAATGGTCATAGCGCGGCGAAGTGTGAGGTCTACAGACCAGGGGTTAACAGAACAAAAGGAACAAATGGTGTCGGAACGAGTAATGGCGGAGCAAGTAGTGTCGGAGCAAGTTATGCCAATGTAGTTTGTTATAAATGTGGAAAACAGGGCCACATTATTAGAAATTGCCCGAACCAGGAGAACACGAATGGACAAGGCCGCGGAAGAGTTTTCAATATTAATGCGGCAGAGGCATGGGAAGACCCGGAGCTTGTTACGGGTACATTTCTTATTGACAATAAATCTGCTTACGTTTTATTTGATTCGGGTGCGGATAGAAGCTATATGAGTAGAGATTTTTGTGCTAAATTAAGTTTTCCATTGACGCCTTTGGATAGTAAATTTTTACTCGAATTAGCAAATGGTAAATTAATTTCAGCAGATAATATATGTCGGAATCGAGAAATTAAACTGGTTAGCGAAACATTTAAGATTGACTTGATACCAGTAGAGTTAGGGAGTTTTGATGTGATAATCGGTATGGACTGGTTGAAAGAAGTGAAAGCAGAGATTGTTTGTTACAAAAATGCAATTCGCATTAAAGGAAAACCCTTAATGGTGTACGGAGAAAAGGGCAACACGAAGCTACATCTTATTAGTAATTTGAAGACACAAAAACAAATAAGAAAAGGTTGCTATGCTGTTCTAGCACACGTCGAGAAAGTAAAAACTGAAGAAAAGAGCATCAATGATGTTCCCGTCGCAAAAGAATTTCCCGATGTATTTCCGAAAGAATTACCGGGATTACCCCCACATCGATCCGTTGAATTTCAAATAGATCTTGTACCAGGAGCTGCACCAATAGCTCGTGCTCCTTACAGACTCGCACCCAGCTAGATGAAAGAACTGCAAAGCCAATTACAAGAACTTTTAGAGCGTGGTTTCATTCAACCAAGCACATCACCGTGGGGAGCTCCTGTTTTGTTTGTCAAGAAGAAAGATGGTACATTCAGGTTGTGTATCGACTACCGAGAGTTGAACAAACTTACCATCAAGAATCGCTACCCACTACCGAGAATCGACGACTTATTTGATCAACTACAAGGCTTGTCTGTTTATTCAAAGATTGACTTACATTCCGGGTATCATCAAATGCGGGTGAAAGAAGATGATATTCCAAAGACTGCTTTCAGAACATGTTACGGTCATTACGAGTTTATGGTCATGCTGTTTGGTTTAACTAATGCACCAGCTGTGTTCATGGACCTTATGAACCGAGTGTGTGGACCATACCTTGACAAGTTTGTCATTGTTTTCATTGATGACATACTTATTTACTCAAAGAATGACCAAGAACACGGTGAACATTTGAGAATGGTGTTAGAAGTATTGAGGAAGGAAGAATTGTACGCTAAGTTTTCAAAGTGTGCATTTTGGTTGGAAGAAGTTCAATTCCTCGGTCACATAGTGAACAAAGAAGGTATTAAGGTGGATCCGGCAAAGATAGAAACTGTTGAAAAGTGGGAAACCCCGAAAACTCCGAAACACATACACCATTTTTTAGGACTAGCTGGTTACTACAGAAGGTTCATCCAAGACTTTTCCAGAATAACAAAACCCTTGACTGCATAAACGCATAAAGGGAAGAAATTTGAATGGAAGGATGAACAAGAGAAAGCGTTCCAGTTATTGAAGAAAAAGCTAACTACAGCACCTATATTGTCATTGCCTGAAGGGAATGATGATTTTGTGATTTACTGTGACGCATCAAAGCAAGGTCTCGGTTGTGTATTAATGCAACGGACGAAGGTGATTGCTTATGCGTCTAGACAATTGAAGATTCACGAACAAAATTATACGACGCATGATTTGGAATTAGGCGCGGTTGTTTTTGCATTAAAGACTTGGAGGCACTACTTATATGAGGTCAAAAGTATTATATATACCGACCACAAAAGTCTTCAACACATATTTAATCAGAAACAACTGAATATGAGGCAGCGTAGGTGGATTGAATTGTTGAATGATTACGACTTTGAGATTCGTTACCACCCGGGGAAGGCAAATGTGGTAGCCAACGCCTTGAGCAGGAAGGACAGAGAACCCATTCGAGTAAAATCTATGAATATAATGATTCACAATAACCTTACTACTCAAATAAAGGAGGCGCAACAAGGAGTTTTAAAAGAGGGAAATTTAAAGGATGAAATACCCAAAGGATCGGAGAAGCATCTTAATATTCGGAAAGACGGAACCCGGTATAGGGCTGAAAGGATTTGGGTACCAAAATTTGGAGATATGAGAGAAATGGTACTTAGAGAAGCTCATAAAACCAGATACTCAATACATCCTGGAACGGGGAAGATGTACAAGGATCTCAAGAAACATTTTTGGTGGCTGGGTATGAAAGCCGATGTTGCTAAATACGTAGGAGAATGTTTGACGTGTTCTTAGGTCAAAGCTGAGCATCAGAAACCATCAGGTCTACTTCAACAACCCGAAATCCCGGAATGGAAATGGAAAAACATTACCATGGATTTCATCACTAAATTGCCAAGGACTGCAAGTGGTTTTGATACTATTTGGGTAATAGTTGACCGTCTCACCAAATCAGCACACTTCCTGCCAATAAGAGAAGATGACAAGATGGAGAAGTTAGCACGACTGTATTTGAAGGAAGTCGTCTCCAGACATGGAATACCAATCTCTATTATCTCTGATAGGGATGGCAGATTTATTTCAAGATTCTGGCAGACATTACAGCAAGCATTAGGAACTCGTCTAGACATGAGTACTGCCTATCATCCACAAACTGATGGGCAGAGCGAAAGAATGATACAAACGCTTGAAGACATGCTACGAGCATGCGTTATTGATTTCGGAAACAGTTGGGATCGACATCTACCGTTAGCAGAATTTTCCTACAACAACAGCTATCATTCAAGCATTGAGATGGCGCCATTTGAAGCACTTTATGGTAGAAAGTGCAGGTCTCCGATTTGTTGGAGTGAAGTGGGGGATAGACAGATTACGGGTCCGGATATAATACAAGAAACTACCGAGAAGATCATCCAAATTCAACAACGGTTGAAAATCGCCCAAAGTCGACAAAAGAGCTACGCCGACATTAAAAGAAAAGATATAGAATTTGAAATTGGAGAGATGGTCATGCTTAAGGTTGCACCTTGGAAAGGTGTTGTTCGATTTGGTAAACGAAGGAAATTAAATCCAAGGTATATTGGACCATTCAAGATTATTGATCGTGTCGGACCAGTAGCTTACCGACTTGAGTTACCTCAACAACTCGCGACTGTACATAACACTTTCCACGTCTCGAATTTGAAGAAATGTTTTGATAAAGAAGATCTCACTATTCCTTTAGATGAAATCCAAATCAACGAAAAACTTCAATTCATCGAAGAACCCGTCGAAATAATGGATCGTGAGGTTAAAAGACTTAAACAAAACAAGATACCAATTGTTACGGTTTGATGGAATGCTCGTAGAGGACCCGAGTTCATCTGGGAATGAGAAGATCAGATGAAGAAGAAATACCCGCACTTATTTCCAGAAGATACGTCAACACCTCCAACTGCTTAAAATTTCGGGACGAAATTTATTTAACGGGTAGGTACTGTAGTGACCCGAACTTTTCCATGTTTATATATATTAAATGAAATTTTTATTTACATGATTAAGTGTTTCCAATATGTTAAGCAATCAAACTTGTTAAGACTTGACTAATTGAAATAGGTTTCATATAGACAATTGACCACCCAAGTTGACCGGTGATTCACGAACGTTAAAACTTGTAAAAACTATATGATGACATATATATGGATATATATATAGTTAACATGATATTATGATAAGTAAACATATCATTAAGTATATTAACAATGAACTACATATGTAAAAGCAAGACTACTAACTTAATGATTTTGAAACGAGACATATATGTAACGATTATCGTTGTAATGACATTTAATGTATATATATATCATATTAAGAGATATTCATACATCATATTATCATGATAATATAATAATTTAAAATCTCATTTGATATTATAAACATTGGGCTAACAACATTTAACAAGATCGTTAACCTAAAGGTTTCAAAACAACACTTACATGTAACGACTAACGATGACTTAACGACTCAGTTAAAATGTATATACATGTAGTGTTTTAATATGTATTCATACATTTTTGAAAGACTTCAAGACACTTATCAAAATATTTCTACTTAACTAAAATGCTTACAATTACATCCTCGTTCAGTTTCATCAACAATTCTACTCGTATGCACCCGTATTCGTACTCGTACAATACACAGCTTTTAGATGTATGTACTATTGGTATATACACTCCAATGATCAGCTCTTAGCAGCCCATGTGAGTCACCTAACATATGTGGGAACCATCATTTGGCAACTAGCATGAAATATCTCATAAAATTACAAAAATATGAGTAATCATTCATGACTTATTTACATGAAAATAAAATTACATATCCTTTATATCTAATCCATACACCAACGACCAAAAACACCTAAAAACACTTTAATTCTTCAATTTTATTCATCTAATTGATCTCTCTCAAGTTCTATCTTCAAGTTCTAAGTGTTCTTCATAAATTCTACAAGTTCTAGTTTCATAAAATCAAGAATACTTCCAAGTTTGCTAGCTTACTTCCAATCTTGTAGAGTGATCATCCAACCTCAAGAAATCTTTCTTATTTATAGTAATATATATTTCTAATACAGGGTAATACTCATATTCAAACTTTGATTCAATTTCTATAACTATAACAATCTTATTTCGAGTGGAAATTGTAGCGACCCGACCAAATCATGTTTGACGGCGCCGTCTACTTAGGTCCCGTTACGTGGTCATAAGTCTTTAAGACAAAGTTTGACCAAAATATGTCGCCTTCATTTCAAAATAAAGATTGTTCCCAAAGTTTACAAGAATTGTTCAACCAATAGTTAAGTTACAACGTTATAATACGAATGAAGTCTAGGCGACACGGTTTAAAGTAAAGTCAAAAGACGCTCCATGAAATGCACATATACTCGACATCCAATGCAAGTATCAAATAATGAGCGGAAGCATGTATCATGTATCGTTCAAGGACCTGAGAAAAACATAGAAATCTGTCAACGAAAACGTTGGTGAAATCATAGGTTTAAGTAAGTAAGTACAAGTGAACCACAAGATTTGCATCAATGAAATAATAGTAATACATTCCAAAAGTTTGTTTCACGAGCACCCAATTATCAATGCTTAACATTTCCTTCCATTGAACCCCATCACTTAGTGCTAGAACATACACTGTTTCTCGAAAATATATTTCATTCGTAAACGGTAGCGAACCGTTTGAATGAGGGTTTGTCAAACCCATATGGATCCATACAACATAAGTTCTCGCTTACACCCGGCAAGTGTAACTAATGATAATCGAATTGAGGATTTTGTTCTAAACTCGTATGTAGAATGTTTGTTTTCCTGTACTTGTGTTCACTTAGTAAAAGAAATGTTTATGTTTTCTCATCCCAAATGTAAGTTCAAAAAGAGTAAAAGTGGGACTATGATCTCACCTTGAGTGCACGAGTAGTAAAGTACTTCGACAAGTAAACGTGTGCAAAGAACAATGCTAGTCTTGACCTAAACAATAGGTTTGTATCAATAACGGTAAACACAATAGGTCAAAGATGTTCAATTAGTCCTATGGCTCGTTACGACTCGATTATTTAGCATGTGAAATCAAATTGTCAAGTTTCATGCAAGATACAAGTATATAAACAAGTTAGGAAGGTTGCATAATCATTTGGTTAAGTTTGACAAAAAGTCAAACTTTGGTCGGTCAAAGTCAACGAAAGTCAACACGTTCGGGTCGGGTCCCGAACTATTTTTCTGAGGTTTTTAATCATATATGAGCATGTTAGAACAAGTTTCATGTGAATCGGAGGTCCGTAGTATGCCAAACATTTTCCATAAAATGGACACCGGAGACAGAAGCTGGGCACGGCTTATGTCGCGCCGCGGCACCCTTCTGTCGCGCCGCGACAATAGGCGGGTGCTGGTGCCTGGTCTGTTTCACTTGTCCAACTTGATCCAAACTTCAAATAAGCATAAAACGCAAACCACAAACACTTAGGACTCGCACCTTATATCGTTGGAAAGCTCTTTTGACATAGAATGCAACTAAACACAATTTAACAATCAAAAACCTCATTTGTAACAACCGAGTTTTCCAACCAAGTGATCATTCAATGCCCACATTAATGCTTCAAACTCACCAATGCACATTTAATGATTTGGGCATTCAATGCATACATGTGACATGCCATTTTGTAGGTAATGGAGCATACAATACAACTAACAACTTACTTACAACAATTCATGGCAATCAACGCATCAAATAATCACTTCAAGTTCTTCAAACCCTAACTCAATTCCACCAAAAATCAATAATCAAGTTCATGAAGTTTTCTAAGGCAACCTACACATCAAATTGAAGCTAGTGATGCTAGTAACACAATTAAAACATCAACTTTCAACATCTAACAACATATGATCATCCAAAATTCAAGAACAACACACCAAAATTTAAGTTCATGCTAGTTACACTAAAACAACGAGATCGAGCATATAAATCATATATTCATGTTAGACTTGAGCCATAGACACTAATTAACACTTTTATAAGTTAAAAACATCAAGAACACAAAATCTAGTGATTTTAGAAAGTTACCCAAATGAGATGAAGTTGGTACCAAAACGAAGAGGATGAAGAGAGGATCACGAATATGTAATTTATTTTGTTGTAAGCCTCCTAGATCGAATTTAGATGATGATTGAATGAATTTGATTTTGGGTGTGTGTGTTCTTGCTAGAGAGAAAGAGAGATGGAAATGAAAATGAATGGGTGAAAGGGGTTGACCCTTTGACCTAGTCAAGGGTTTGATCCCTTGTCAAGTTTAGTCCCTCAACTTTCGTTCGGGTGCGGGAATTACCTAAACGAGATAATTTAAAACGCGTATCAACGGGAGATGCTATAAACATATAACGGACTTTATATTAGTATAACGGAAAAGTAAAAGGAAAAAGGCGGGATGTTACATTACCTACTCCTTAAAAGAAATTTCGTCCCGAAATTTAAGTAGGCGTAGTAGTCGTTGTTTCTTCCTCGAGATCTTGCGTTTCCGAATTCACGAATAGATGAGGATACTTCCTTTGCATTTGATCTTGTCTTTCCCAAGTAAACTCGGGTCCTCTTTTGGCATTCCAACGAACCTTGACAATCGGAATTCGGCTTTGTTTCAATGTCTTGACGGAGGTGTCCACAATTTCAACCGGTTCCTCCACAAAATGAAGTTTGTCATCAATAGTAAGTTCTTCGAGAGGGATGACGATATCGGGTTTGGCAAGACACTTTTTCAAGTTAGATACATGGAAGGTAGGATGAACGGAGTTCAATTGAGGCGGAAGATCTAAACGATAAGCAACGGTTCCAATACGCTCCAAGATTTCGAAAGGACCAATATACCGCGGATTTAGCTTCCCGCGTTTCCCAAAACGGATTACACCCTTCCAAGGTGCGACTTTTAACATTACTCGGTCACCGACTTGAAATTCAAGATCGTTGCGTCGTTTGTCGGTATAGCTCTTTTGACGACTTCGGGCCGTCCTAAGCCTATCTCGGATTTGAACGATTTTCTCGGTGGTTTCGTGAATGAGTTCGGGTCCGGTGATTTGCACGTCGCCTACCTCGGCCCAACAAAGAGGTGAACGACATTTGCGGCCATATAGCGCTTCAAAAGGTGCGGCTTTAATACTCGCGTGATAACTATTGTTGTAAGAGAACTCGGCGAGAGGTAAGTGCTTGTCCCAAGCTTTTCCGAAATCAACCACGCAAGCTCGTAACACGTCCTCTAAGGTTTGAATTGTACGTTCGCTTTGTCCATCGGTTTGAGGATGATATGCGGTGCTCATGTCTAAACGCGTTCCCAATGCTTCTTGCAATGTACGCCAAAATCTAGAAACGAAACGGCCATCTCGGTCGGAGATAATCGATAAAGGTACACCGTGTCGGGCTACGATCTCCTTAATGTAAAGTTGTGCAAGTTTCTCCATTTTGTCCTTTTCTTTCATGGCAAGGAAGTGTGCGGATTTGGTGAGACGGTCAACAATAACCCAAATGGTATCATAACCGCCCGTCGTTTTTGGTAGTTTGGTGATAAAATCCATCTTTATTCTTTCCCACTTCCATTGCGGAATCTCGGGTTGTCGAAGTAGTCCGGACGGTCTTTGGTGTTCGGCTTTGACTTTGGAACATGTCAAACACTTGGAAACATAAGTAGCTACGTCCCTTTTGATGTTCGGCCACCAATATAGTTGTTTAAGGTCGTGGTACATCTTATTGGCACCGGGGTGGATCGAGTATCGTGACTTATGGGCTTCATCTAAAATAAGGCTTCGTAGATCCCCATAACTAGGCACCCAAATTCTTCCGGCGAAATATCGGAGTCCGGTTTCTTTAACTTCGAATCGAGAGGTGAGGACGTTCAAGTGTTCGAGAGAGATGTTTTCATCCTTGAGAGCCTCATCTTGGGCTACCCGAATTTGGCTATTAAGGTTTGTGTGGATGGTGATGTTTAAAGCTCGGACACGGAGAGGCACCGCTCTTTCTTTTCGACTTAAGGCATCGGCTACTACATTTGCCTTCCCGGGATGGTAACGAAGCTCGCAATCGTAATCGTTTAAGGTTTCAATCCACCTTCGTTGTCTCATGTTTAGTTGCTTTTGATCGAAAATGTGTTGAAGGCTTTTGTGATCGGTGAAGATAGTACTCTTGGTTCCATAAAGATAGTGTCTCCACATTTTAAGTGCAAAGACAACGGCTCCGAGTTCGAGATCATGTGTCGTATAGTTTCGTTCATGAATTTTGAGTTGTCGAGAAGCATAAGCAATGACTTTCGTTCGTTGCATCAATACACACCCAAAACCATGTTTTGAGGCATCGCAATATACAACAAAGTCATCATTGCCTTCGGGAAGTGACAAGATAGGAGCGGTGGTTAGCTTCGTTTTCAAGATTTGGAATGCGGATTCATGTTCGGTCGCCCAAATGAATTTCTTTCCCTTGTGAGTCAATGCGGTCAGAGGACGTGCAACCAAAGAGAAATTTTCGATGAATCTACGATAGTACCCGGCGAGACCCAAAAATTGACGAATGTGAGTAGGAGTAGTAGGAGTCTCCCATTTACTAATGGCTTCGATCTTTGTGGGATCGACTTTAATGCCTTGATCACTTACAACATGACCAAGAAATTGAACTTCCTTCAACCAAAATTCACACTTGGAGAATTTGGCATAAAGTCGTTCTTGTCTCAAGAGTTCAAGCACAAGTCGGAGATGTTGTTCGTGCTCTTCTTCATTTTTAGAATAAATCAATATGTCATCGATGAACACAATAACCAATTTATCGAGATACGGTTTGCACACGCGGTTCATAAGATCCATGAACACCGCCGGTGCGTTAGTGAGACCAAATGGCATTACAAGAAATTCATAACTACCATAACGAGTTCGGAAAGCGGTTTTGGAGACATCTTCCCCCTTAACCCTTAATTGATGATAACCCGAGCGGAGATCGATTTTCGAATATACACAAGACCCTTGTAGTTGATCAAAGAGGTCATCGATGCGAGGAAGAGGATATCGGTTCTTAACCGTCAATTTATTTAGTTCACGATAATCAATGCACATTCGTAGGGATCCGTCTTTCTTTTTAACAAACAAAATCGGAGCGCCCCAAGGTGAATGGCTAGGTTGGATAAAACCACGATCAAGTAGTTCTTGGATTTGACTTTGCAATTCTTGCATTTCAGATGGAGCGAGTCTATATGGTGCACGTGCTACGGGTGCGGCCCCCGGAATAAGATCGATTTGGAATTCAACCGGTCGATGAGGCGGAAGACCCGGCAATTCATCGGGAAATACATCGGAATAGTCACTAACAATTGGCACATCATCGATATGCTTATCATCGGACTCGACTTTCTTAACGTGGGCAAGGATCGCAAAACAACCCTTACGGAGCAGTTTTCTAACTTTAAGGCACGAAACGAGGTTGAGTCTGGTGCAACTCTTATCGCCATAAACAATCAAAGGTTCACCATTCTCGATAGGAATTCGGATTGCGTTAAGATCACAAAGAATGTGAGATTTCGTTTTGACTAACCAATTCATACCGATTATTACATCAAAGCTTCCTAGTTCCATGGGTATCAAATCAATTTCAAATTCCTTACCCAAAATGTTTATCGTACACCTCCGGTAATACGTGTCGGCACTTAATAGTTTCCCGTTAGCCACTTCAATGGTATAAGTGGTATCTAATGGAAGAGGTGGAGTGCTAAAAGAATGAGTCAAAGTCTTGGATACAAAGCATTTATCGGCACCTGAATCGAATAAGCAAGAGACATAAGAATTGTTGAGAAGGAACGTACCCGTGACTAGTTCAGTGTCATCCCGGGCTTCCTCAGTGTTGATGTTGAAAGCTCGACCGCGCGTGTGGGGGTTATCTTTCTTCTTTGGGCATGCATTTCTATAATGACCTGTTTGACCACATTCGTAACAAGTGCCCGTCTTTGGTACATTGGGCCACTTTCGAGCAACGGGAGTGGCACTTTTACAATCGTTGGCCTTATGACCAACTCCTTGGCACCGGTGGCAAATTAACTTGCCACATTCACCAAAGTGATGTTTGTTGCATTTGTTGCAAAGAGGTAGGTTCCCGGCATAACCCTTCTTGCCGTCGAAAGTGAAAGATTTCTTGGCAAAGTTGTTGTTGCTTGATTGGGAGGGTTCCCACTTTCTTTTGTTGCCGCCCGATTTATCCTCGGCCTTAGGTGCCGGAACTACGATTTCGTCAACCGTTTCAATTAGTTGGCGAGCCATGTTCATAGCGGCTTGATGAGTAGTGGGTTTGGATGACATCACCCCTTGTTTGATGCTTTTTGGAAGACCGAGCATGTAGAGCTCAATCCTTTGAGATTCGGGGTTAACAAGATTAGGACACATCAAGGATAGTTCGGCGAAGCGTTGATTATAAGCTTTAAGATCGTTTTCGACCGCTTTCAAAGCTCTTAGTTCTTCCTCAAGCTTTCGGGTTTCTTCGCGCGGAAAATATTCAACAATCATCTTTTCCTTTAGATCGGCCCAAGAGAGGGCATGAGCTTCATCGGTACCCACCGATTGAACATAGGTGTTCCACCATGTTAGAGCAATTCCGGAGAAAGTGTGAGTGGAGTATTTGACCTTGTCTTGGTCCCGACAACCGCTTATGCTAAAGACGGCTTCCGTTTGCTCAAACCATCGGGTGAGCACGACCGGTCCCCCGGTTCCATCAAAAGTGTGAGGTTTGCACCCCATGAAAGCTTTATAGGAGCATCCCTCGTTTGAGTTTCCGGCTCCATTGTTGTTGTTGCTGTTGTTGTTGTGGTTGTTATTATTATTGTTGTTGGATGAGTGACCGGCCATGGCCGCATCTACGGCGGTAGCTATCATCCGTTCGAGAGCTTGTTCGGGAGTTTCATTGCGGCGTACACGACGAGGAGCCATTGTTCCTTCAAGACACAGAATATCATTGATTAGTATTCTCAATAATACTAACCGTGATATAGAATAAAGATAAAGAGAAGTTTTTCCTCGACTCGCCTTAAATTCTTTATGTCATAATGTCGGAACGTTCATATGAGTCACCGTAATATAATCCCGGAAATTATATTACCCTGATTCATATGTGCATTCGACATCATTTCATATAGTCAAGGTGGCGTGTCAATCAAATTAAACAACGTGAGATTAAGATGAACTAAGAGTAGATATGAGTAGAAGCGTTCGAGTATAAATGCACAAGTAGTCAAGTAATTCCTACTTCAAGTCTATATGCCGGTTGTAGTCTAGACTCACCAATGTACCCTATGACTCGGGGTTGACACTAATGAACTCTAAATCCCTATAACCAACGCTCTGATACCATCTGTAGCGACCCAACCAAATCATGTTTGACGGCGCCGTCTACTTAGGTCCCGTTACGTGGTCATAAGTCTTTAAGACAAAGTTTGACCAAAATATGTCGCCTTCATTTCAAAATAAAGATTGTTCCCAAAGAATACAAGAATTGTTCAACCAATAGTTAAGTTACAACGTTATAATACGAATGAAGTCTAGGCGACACGGTTTAAAGTAAAGTCAAAAGACGCTCCATGAAATGCACATATACTCGACATCCAATGCAAGTATCAAATAATGAGCGGAAGCTTGTATCATGTATCGTTCAAGGACCTGAGAAAAACATAGAAATCTGTCAACGAAAACGTTGGTGAAATCATAGGTTTAAGTAAGTAAGTACAAGTGAACCACAAGATTTGCATCAATGAAATAATAGTAATACATTCCAAAAGTTTGTTTCACGAGCACCCAATTATCAATGCTTAACATTTCCTTCCATTGAACCCCATCACTTAGTGCTAGAACATACACTGTTTCTCGAAAATATATTTCATTCGTAAACGGTAGCGAACCGTTTGAATGAGGGTTTGTCAAACCCATATGGATCCATACAACATAAGTTCTCGCTTACACCCGGCAAGTGTAACTAATGATAATCGAATTGAGGATTTTGTTCTAAACTCGTATGTAGAATGTTTGTTTTCCTGTACTTGTGTTCACTTAGTAAAAGAAATGTTTATGTTTTCTCATCCCAAATGTAAGTTCAAAAAGAGTAAAAGTGGGACTATGATCTCACCTTGAGTGCACGAGTAGTAAAGTACTTCGACAAGTAAACGTGTGCAAAGAACAATGCTAGTCTTGACCTAAACAATAGGTTTGTATCAATAACGGTAAACACAATAGGTCAAAGATGTTCAATTAGTCCTATGGCTCGTTACGACTCGATTATTTAGCATGTGAAATCAAATTGTCAAGTTTCATGCAAGATACAAGTATATAAACAAGTTAGGAAGGTTGCATAATCATTTGGTTAAGTTTGACAAAAAGTCAAACTTTGGTCGGTCAAAGTCAACGAAAGTCAACACGTTCGGGTCGGGTCCCGAACTATTTTTCTGAGGTTTTTAATCATATATGAGCATGTTAGAACAAGTTTCATGTGAATCGGAGGTCCGTAGTATGCCAAACATTTTCCATAAAATGGACACCGGAGACAGAAGCTGGGCACGGCTTATGCCGCGCCGCGGCACCCTTCTGTCGCGCCGCGACAATAGGCGGGTGCTGGTGCCTGGTCTGTTTCACTTGTCCAACTTGATCCAAACTTCAAATAAGCATAAAACGCAAACCACAAACACTTAGGACTCGCACCTTATATCGTTGGAAAGCTCTTTTGACATAGAATGCAACTAAACACAATTTAACAATCAAAAACCTCATTTGTAACAACCGAGTTTTCCAACCAAGTGATCATTCAATGCCCACATTAATGCTTCAAACTCACCAATGCACATTTAATGATTTGGGCATTCAATGCATACATGTGACATGCCATTTTGTAGGTAATGGAGCATACAATACAACTAACAACTTATTTACAACAATTCATGGCAATCAACGCATCAAATAATCACTTCAAGTTCTTCAAACCCTAACTCAATTCCACCAAAAATCAATAATCAAGTTCATGAAGTTTTCTAAGGCAACCTACACATCAAATTGAAGCTAGTGATGCTAGTAACACAATTAAAACATCAACTTTCAACATCTAACAACATATGATCATCCAAAATTCAAGAACAACACACCAAAATTTAAGTTCATGCTAGTTACACTAAAACAACGAGATCGAGCATATAAATCATATATTCATGTTAGACTTGAGCCATAGACACTAATTAACACTTTTATAAGTTAAAAACATCAAGAACACAAAATCTAGTGATTTTAGAAAGTTACCCAAATGAGATGAAGTTGGTACCAAAACGAAGAGGATGAAGAGAGGATCACGAATATGTAATTTATTTTGTTGTAAGCCTCCTAGATCGAATTTAGATGATGATTGAATGAATTTGATTTTGGGTGTGTGTGTTCTTGCTAGAGAGAAAGAGAGATGGAAATGAAAATGAATGGGTGAAAGGGGTTGACCCTTTGACCTAGTCAAGGGTTTGATCCCTTGTCAAGTTTAGTCCCTCAACTTTCGTTCGGGTGCGGGAATTACCTAAACGAGATAATTTAAAACGCGTATCAACGGGAGATGCTATAAACATATAACGGACTTTATATTAGTATAACGGAAAAGTAAAAGGAAAAAGGCGGGATGTTACAGAAATCTTACTTGAACTTGTTTTTCGTGTCATGATTCTGCTTCAAGAACTTTCAAGCCATCCAAGGATCTTTTGAAGCTAGATCCATTTTTCTCATTTCCAGTAGCTTTATCCAGAAAACTTGAGGTAGTAATGATGTTCATAACATAATTCGATTCATACATATAAAACTATCTTATTCGAAGGTTTAAACTTGTAATCACTAGAACATAGTTTAGTTAATTCTAAACTTGTTCGCAAACAAAAGTTAATCCTTCTAACTTGACTTTTAAAATCAACTAAACACATGTTCTATATCTATATGATATGCTAACTTAATGATTTAAAACCTGAAAACACGAAGAACAATGTAAAACCGGACATACGCCGTCGTAGTAACACCGCGGGCTGTTTTGGGTTAGTTAATTAAAAACTATGATAAACTTTGATTTAAAAGTTGTTCTTCTGGGAAAATGATTTTTCTTATGAACATGAAACTATATCCAAAAATCTTGATTAAACTCAAAGTGAAAGTATGTTTTCTAAAATGGTCATCAAGACGTCGTTCTTTCGACTGAAATGACTACCTTTACAAAAACAACTTGTAACTTATATTTCCGACTATAAACCTATACTTTTTGTATTTAGATTCATAAAATAGAGTTCAATATGAAACCATAGCAATTTGATTCACTCAAAACGGATTTAAAATGAAGAAGTTATGGGTAAAACAAGATTGGATAATTTTTCTTGTTGTAGCAACGTGAAAATTGGTAACAAATCTATATTAATCATATCCTTGCTAACTTATATTATATTATACATGTATTCTAATATATTATGTAATCTTGGGATACCATAGACACGTATACAAATGTTTTGACATATCATATCGACCCATGTGTATATATTATTTGGAACAACCATAGACACTCTATATGCAGTAATGTGGGAGTTAGCTATACAGGGTTGAGGTTGATTCCAAAAATATATATACTTTGAGTTGTGATCTAGCCTGAGACATGTATACACTGGGTCGTGGATTGATTCAAGATAATATATATCAATTTTTTTCTGTACATCTAACGTTGTACAACTAGTTGTAGGTTACTAACGAGGACAGCTGACTTAATAAACTTAAAATATCAAAATGTATTAAAAGTGTTGTAAATATATTTTGAATATACTTTGATATATATGTACATATTTATTATAGGTTCGTGAATCGACCAGTGGCCAAGTCTTACTTCCCGACGAAGTAAAAATCTGTGAAACTGAGTTATAGTCCCACTTTTAAAATCTAATATTTTTGGGATGAGAATACATGCAGTTTTATAAATGATTTACAAAATAGACACAAGTACGTGAAACTACATTCTATGGTTGAATTATCGAAATCGAATATGCCCCTTTTTATTAAGTCTGGTAATCTAAGAATTAGGGAACAGACACCCTAATTGACGCGAATCCTAAAGATAGATCTATTGGGCCTAACAAACCCCATCCAAAGTACCGGATGCTTTAGTACTTCGAAATTTATATCATATCCGAAGGGTGTCCCGGAATGATGGGGATATTCTTATATATGCATCTTGTTAATGTCGGTTACCAGGTGTTCACGATGATTTTTATCTCTATGTATGGGATGTATATTGAAATATGAAATCTTGTGGTCTATTGTTACGATTTGATATATATAGGTTAAACCTATAACTCACCAACATTTTTGTTGACGTTTTAAGCATGTTTATTCTCAGGTGATTATTAAGAGCTTCCGCTGTCGCATACTTAAATAAGGACAAGATTTGGAGTCCATGCTTGTATGATATTGTGTAAAAACTGCATTCAAGAAACTTATTTCTTTGTAACATATTTGTATTGTAAACCATTATGTAATAGTCGTGTGTAAACAGGATATTTTAGATTATCATTATTTGATAATCTACGTAAAGCTTTTTAAACCTTTATTGATGAACTAAAGGTTATGATTTGTTTTAAAATGAATGCAGTCTTTGAAAAACGTCTCATATAGAGGTCAAAACCTCGCAACGAAATCAATTAATATGGAACGTTTTTAATCAATAAGAACGGGACATTTCATATGTGACCGAGGAATTGAACTTCTTCCAACCAAAATGCACACTTTGAAAACTTAACGTACAGTTTTTCTTTCCTCAACAACTCTAGCACTTTTCTCAAATGTTCTTCGTGCTCTTGATCATTCTTTGAGTAGATAAGTATGTCATCGATGAAGACAATGATAAACTTGTCAAGATATGGCCCACACACTCGGTTCATGAGGTCCATGAACACAGCTGGTGCGTTAGTTAAACCAAACGACTTAACTATAAACTCCTAATGATCGTAACCCGTCCTAAATGCAGTCTTCGGAATATCATCCTCCTTCACCCGCATTTGATGATATCCGGAACGTAAATCAATCTTCGAATAAACTGACGAACCTTGTAGTTGATCAAATAAGTCGTCGATTCTCGGTTGTGGGTAACGGTTCTTGATAGTAAGTTTGTTCAACTCTCGGTAGTCTATACACAACCTGAATGTACCATCTTTCTTCTTGACAAACAAAACAGGGGCTCCCCACGGTGACGTGCTTGGTCGAATGAAACCTCACTCTAAAAGTTCTTGTAATTGGCTCTGGAGTTCCTTCATTTCACTGGGTACAAGTCTATATGGAGCACGGGCTATTGGTGCAGCTCCTGATACCAAGTCTATTTGAAATTCAACGGATCGGTGTGGAGGTAATCCCGGTAATTCTTTTGGAAATACATCGGGAAACTCTTTTGCGACGGGAACATCATTGATGTTCTTTTCTTCGATTTGTACTTTCTCGACATGTGCTAAAACAGCATAGCAACCTTCTCTTATTAGTTTTTCGCCTTCAAATTACTAATAACATTTAGCTTCGCGTTGCTCTTTTCTCCGTACACCATTAAGGGTTTTCCTTTTTCTCGTATGATGCGAATCGCATTTTTGTAACAAACGATCTCTGCTTTCACCTCTTTCAACCAGTCCATGCACTCCCTAACTCTACTGGTATCAAATCAATCTTAAACATTTCGCTAACCAATTTAATTTCTCGATTCCGACATATATTATCTGCTGAAATTAATTTACCGTTTGCTAATTCGAGTAAAAATTTATTATCCAGAGGCGTCAATGGACAACTTAATTTGGTACAAAAATCTCTACTCATATAGCTCCTATCCGCACCCCAATCAAATAAAACATAAGCAGATTTATTGTCAATGAGAAACGTACCCGTAACAAGCTCCGGGTCTTCCTGCGCTTCTGCCGTATTAATATTGAAAACTCTTCCACGACTTTGCCCATTATTTTTCTCTGAGTTCGGGCAATTACTCCTAATGTGGCCCGGTTTTCCACATCCATAACAAACAAAGGCGGCATTACTTGTTCCGACATTAGCTGTTCTTTTATTTCTGTTATTCATTGGGCCGTAGACCTCACACTTTCTCGCACCATGGCCAGTTATTTTACACTTGGTGCAAAATGTCATGCAGAACTCATTCGGGTGGTACTCTTCACACCTTTGGCATGGCTTTTTCTGATTATTGTTGTTATAGGAATTGTTGTTGTTGCGGTTGTTATTGATGTTGCGACGATTGTTGTGGTGGTTATTGTTGTTAGGATGGTTGTTGTAGTGGTTGTTGGAACGATTGTTTTTGAGTTTGTTGTTGCGATAATTGGTGCGATTGAAGTTGTGATTGTTGTTTTGATTGTTAAAATTGTGACCCTTGTCACTGGTTTCTTCCTACTTTCTTTTGATTTGTTTCATGTTGGCTTCTTCGGCCGCCTGCTCTTTAACTCTTTCCTCAATCTGATTTATGAGTTTATGAGCCATTCGACTCGCCTTTTATATGGAAGCGGGCTCATGTGAACTTATATCTTCTTGGATCCTTTCTGGTAACCCTTTTACAAATGCGTCGATTTTCTCCTCTTCATCTTCGAACGCTCTCGAGCACAATAAGCACAACTCCGTGAATCGTCGTTCGTATGTGGTAAAATCGAATCCTTGTGTTCGTAATCCCTTAAGCTCTACTTTTAGCTTGTTGACCTCGCTTCTGGGACGATACTGCTCAGTCATCAGATGTTTGAATGTTGACCACGGTAGTGCGTACGCAACATCTTGTCCCACTTGTTCTAGATAGGTATTCCACCATGTTAACGCTGTACCTGTGAAGGTATGCGTAGCGTACTTTACTTTGTCTTCTTTAGTACACTTACTTATGGCAAATACCGATTCAACCTTTTCGGTCCACCATTTCAATCCGATTAGACCCTCGATTCCATCGAATTCCAGAGGTTTACAAGCAATGAATTCTTTGTAGGAGCATCCTACACGATTTCTTGTGGCGTTATTTGCATTGCTAGATTCAGAGTTATTGTTGTTGTTTTGCATTGCAGCATGTACTGCGGCTATGTTTGCTGCAAGGAAAACACAGAAGTCTTCCTCGCTCATGTTTAAATTCTGACGAGTCGTCGGTGCCATTTTCTTCAAAAATAGCCCAAAAGAATTAAGTTAATCATATAGAATATTAAGAGTAGTCAATAGTATTTTGTAGCATAATATGAACTCATTTATAAAAGCTTTTTCTTCATATTAGTGTTTTATAGTTTTAATTCGGGTAGTATCTACCCGTTAAGTTCATACTTAGTAGCTAATATACCATTCAACTACTACAATTCTATATGAAAAACTGATTATAATAATATTTCGCGTTCAAACTTTTATACAAAAAAAAAAATTTACAAACTTACAATACCGCTATTATACATATGCATGAAATATAGCACACAATCACTTTGATACAAAATAGTTGTGACAATAATCCTAGTTAATACGCAAGTTGTTCAGCAAAGGCAATAAAAATACGTAATTCATAAGTCCAGAAACAAGTCAGGCATTCTGGTTTTACTAAGACTACTTCCCATCCTTGGTCTTGTGGAAAATAACCGTTATGACCGTTGGCTAGACAACATGTTGTAACGTTGTCAAAAGGACGAGGGTTTCGTAATGCCCAACAACCCCGTAATAATCTAAAAACCTTGTTTCTCACCCCAACTACTGAATCCGTCACTTGTGGGAATGTTTTATTTAATAATCGTAATCCGATTTTCTTTTTCTCACTTTGGTGAGAAGTGAACATCACTAACCCGTAAGCATAAAATGCTTCTTTATGTTGCATGTTAGAAGCTCTTTCTAACTCACGAAGTCCTATGTTGGGATATGTTGAGTCAAAATAGGTTCTCAACCCGTAGCGTAAAATTGCATTTGGGTTCCCCGCATTTAACGCTTTAAAGAAAACACGGAGTAACTTACAGTCTCCCCAATGTGATATACCCCATCTTTCAAATGAAAGCCTTTTATAAACTAAGGCATGCCTGGAACGTTCATCAAATGTTCTACACACTAATTTCGCCGTAAATAATTGTGCCGACGAATTCTGACCGACTTTAGACAAGATTTCATCAATCATGTCCCCGGATAGGTCTTCTAAAATTTTTGGTTGTCTATCCTTAACGTCCATTGTGTTTTTATACTATAAAACAGACGAGAATTAGATTCGTAAAAGATAATTATCAAATAATACAAGCAATTTTCACATACAACGAGAAAAGTACAAGCACACTTATTTTACATATTTTACACCTCATGATTACAACTATTTATTCCGACTCACTAGTTTCTTCTTCTTCGTGAAATGTCCCGTTCATATTGATTATAAACGTTCCATATTAATTGATTTCGTCGCGAGGTTTTGACCTCTATATGAGAAGTTTTTCAAAGACTGCATTCATTTTTAAAACAACCATAACCTTTATTTTTTCGATAAAGGTTTAAAAAGTATTATGTAGATTATCAAATAATGATAATCTAAAATATACCGTTTACAGACGACCATTACATAATGGTTCACAATAATAATATATTACATCAAAAATAAGTTTCTTGAATGCAGTTTTTACATAATATCATACAAGCATGGACTCCAAATCTTGTCCTTATTTTAGTATGCAACAGCGGAAGCTCTTAATAATCACCTGAGAATAAACATGCTTAAAACGTCAACAAAAATATTGGTGAGTTATAGGTTTAACCTATATATTATCAAATCATAATAATAGACCACAAGATTTCATATTTCAATATACATCCCATACATAGAGATAAAAATCATTCATATGGTGAACTCTTGGTAACCGACATTAACAAGATGCATATAAGAATATCCCCTATCATTCTGGGAAATCCTTCAGACATGATAAAAACGAATTCGAAGTACTAAAGCATCCGGTACTTTGGATGGGGTTCGTTAGGCCCAATAGATCTATCTTTAGGATTCTCGTCAATTAGTAGATCGGTTTACTAATTCTTAGGCTACCAAGCAAAAGGGGCATATTCGGCTTCGATCATTCACCCATATAATGTAGTTTCATTTACTTGTGTCTATTTCGTAAAACATTTATAAAACTGCATGTATTCTCATCCCAAAATATTAGATTTTAAAAGTGGGACTATAACTCACTTTCACAGATTTTTACTTCGTCGGGAAGTAAGACTTGGCCACTGGTCGATTCACGAACCTATAACAAATATGTACATATATATCAAAGTATGTTCAAAATATATTTACAACACTTTTAATACATTTTGATGTTTTAAGTTTATTAAGTCAGCTGTCCTCGTTAGTAAACTACAACTAGTTGTCCATAGTTAAATGTACAGAAATAAATTGATATATATTATCTTGAATCAATCCACGACCCAGTGTATACACGCCTCAGGATAGATCACAACTCAAAGTATATATATTTTTGGAATCAACCTCAACCCTGTATAGCTAACTCCAACATTACTGCATATAGAGTGTCTATGGTTGTTCCAAATAATATATATAGATGGGTCGATATGATATGTCAAAACATTTGCATACGTGTCTATGGTATCCCAAGATTACATAATATATTAGAATACATGTATAATACAATATAAGTTAGCTAGGATATGATTTGTATAGAATTGTTACAATAATTCCCGTAGCTACAACAATCAAAAAAATATCCAATCTTGTTTTACCCATAACTTCTTCGTTTTAAATCCGTTTTGAGTGAATCAAATTGCTATGGTTTCATATTGAACTCTATTTTATGAATATAAACAGAAAAAGTATAGGTTTATAGTCGGAAATATAAGTTACAAGTCATTTTTGTAAGAGGTAGTCATTTCAGTCGAAAGAACGACGTCTTGATGGCCATTTTGAAAAACATACTTCCACTTTGAGTTTAACCATGATTTTTGGATATAGTTTCATGTTCATAAGAAAAATAATTTTCCCAGAAGAATAACTTTTAAATCAAAGTTTATCATTGTTTTTAATTATCAAACCCAAAATAGCCCGCGGTGTTACTACGATGGCGTATGTCCGGTTTTACGGTGTTTTTCGTGTTTCCAGGTTTTAAATCATTAAGTTAGAATATCATATAGATATAGAACATGTGTTTAGTTGATTTTAAAAGTCAAGTTAGAAGGATTAACTTTTATTTGCGAGCAAGTTTAGAATTAACTAAACTATGTTCTAGTGATTTCAAGTTTAAACCTTCGAATAAGGTAGTTTTATATATATGAATCGAATGATGTTATGAACATCATTACTATCTCAATTTTTGTGGATAAACCTACTAGAAATGAGAAAAATAGATCTAGCTTCAAAGAATCCTTGGATGGCTTGAAAGTTCTTGAAGCAGAAGCATGACACGAAAACAAGTTCAAGTAAGATTTCCACTCGAAATAAGATTGTTATAGTTATAGAAATTGAATCAAATTTTGAATATGAGTATTACCTTGTATTAGAAAGATATCTTACTATAAATAAGAAAGATTTCTTGAGGTTGCATGATCACTTTACAAGATTAGAAGTAAGCTAGCAAACTTGGAAGTATTCTTGATTTTATGAAACTAGAACTTATAGAATTTAGGAAGAACACTTAGAACTTGAAGATAGAACTTGAGAGAGATCAATTAGATGAAGAAAATTGAAGAATGAAAGTGTTTGTAGGTGTTTTTGTTCGTTGGTATATGGATTAGATATTAAGGATGTGTAATTTTGTTTACATGTAAATAAGTCATGAATGATTACTAATATTTTTGTAATTTTATGAGATATTTCATGCTAGTTGCCAAATGATGGTTCCCATATGTGTTAGGTGACTCACATGGGCTACTAAGAGCTGATAATTGGAGTGTATATACCAATAGTACATACATCTAAAAGCTGTGTATTGTACGAGTACGAATACAGGTGCATACGAGTAGAATTGTTGATGAAACTGAACGAGGATGTAATTGTAAGCATTTTTGTTAAGTAGAAGTATTTTGATAAGTGTCTTGAAGTCTTTCAAAAGTGTATGAATACATATTAAAATACTACATGTATATACATTTTAACTGAGTCGTTAAGTCATCGTTAGTCGTTACATGTAAATGTTGATTTGAAACCTTTAATTTAACGATCTTGTTAAATGTTGTTAACCTAATGTTTATTATATCTAATGAGATGTTAAATTATTACATTATCATGATATTATGATATATTAATATATCTTAGTATGATATATATACAGTTAAATGTTGTTACAACGATAATTGCTACATATATGTCTCGTTTCGAAATCATTAAGTTAGTTGTCTTGTTTTTACATATGTTGTTCATTGTTAATACACTTAATGACATGTTTACTTATCATTTATCATGATTAAACATAGTGTATCAATATCTTAATAGGATTCATATGTAATTAGTAAGACGTTGTTTTAACGATAATCGTTATATATATCGTTTCGAGTTTCTTAATTCAATAAACATAATTTTATGTATATAATTCATTGTTAAAATACCTAATGAGATACTTACTTATCATAATATCATGTTAACTATATATATAATCATATACATGTCATCATATAGTTTTTACAAGTCTTAACGTTCGTGAATCACCGGTCAACTTGGGTGGTCAATTGTCTATATGAAACCTATTTCAATTAATCAAGTCTTAACAAGTTTGATTGCTTAAAAAGTTGGAAAAACTTAATCTTGTAGATATCAATTTCATTTAATATATATAAACATGGAAAAGTTCGGGTCACTACAGTCTCTACCCGTTAAATAAATTTCGTCCCGAAATTTTAAGCAGTTGGAGGTGTTGACGTATCTTCTAGAAATAAGTGCGGGTATTTCTTCTTTATCTGATCTTCTCATTCCCAGGTGAACTCGGGTCCTCTACGAGCATTCCATAGAACCTTAACAATTGGTATCTTGTTTTGTTTAAGTCTTTTAACCTCACGATCCATTATTTCGACGGGTTCTTCGATGAATTGAAGTTTTTCGTTGATTTGGATTTCTTCAACGGAATAGTGAGATCTTCTTTAGTAAAACATTTCTTCAAATTCGATACGTGGAAAGTGCTATGTACAGCCGCGAGTTGTTGAGGTAACTCAAGTCGGTAAGCTACTGGTCCGACACGATCAATAATCTTGAATGGTCCAATATACCTTGGATTTAATTTCTCTCGTTTACCAAATCGAACAATGCATTTCCAAGGTGCAACCTTAAGCATGACCATCTCTCCAATTTCAAATTCTATATCTTTTCTTTTAATGTCGGCGTAGCTCTTTTGTCGACTTTGGGCTGTTTTCAACCGTTGTTGAATGTGGATGATCTTCTCGGTAGTCTCTTGTATTATCTCTGGACCCGTAATCTGTCTATCTCCCACTTCACTCCAATAAATCGGAGACCTGCACTTTCTACCATAAAGTGCTTCAAACGGATCCATCTCAATGCTTGAATGGTAGCTGTTGTTGTAGGAAAATTCTGCTAACGGTAGATGTCGATCCCAACTGTTTTTGAAATCAATAACACATGCTCGTAGCATGTCTTCAAGCGTTTGTATCATCCTTTCACTCTGCCCATCAGTTTGTGGATGATAGGCAGTACTCATGTCTAGACGAGTTCCTAATGCTTGCTGTAATGTCTGCCAGAATCTTGAAATAAATCTGCCATCCCTATTAGAGATAATAGAGATTGGTATTCCATGTCTGGAGATGACTTCCTTCAAATACAGTCGTGCTAACTTCTCCATCTTGTCATCTTCTCTTATTGGCAGGAAGTGTGCTGATTTGGTGAGGCGATCAACTATTACCCAAATAGTATCAAAACCACTTGCAGTCCTTGGCAATTTAGTAATGAAATCCATGGTAATGTTTTCCCATTTCCATTCCGGGATTTCAGGTTGTTGAAGTAGACCTGATGGTTTCTGATGCTCCGCTTTGACCTTAGAACACGTCAAACATTCCCTACGTATTTAGCAACATCGGCTTTCATACCTGGCCACCAAAAATGTTTCTTGAGATCCTTGTACATCTTTCCCGTTCCAGGATGTATTGAGTATCTGTTTTTATGAGCTTCTCTAAGTACCATTTCTCTCATATCTCCAAATTTTGGTACCCAAATTCTTTCAGCCCTATACCGGGTTCCGTCTTCCCGAATATTAAGATGCTTCTCCGATCCTTTGGGTATTTCATCCTTTAAATTTCCCTCTTTTAAAACTCCTTGTTGCGCCTCCTTTATTTGAGTAGTAAGGTTAGTGTGAATCATTATATTCATAGCTTTTACTCGAATGGGTTCTCTGTCCTTTCTGCTCAAGGCGTCGGCTACCACATTTGCCTTCCTCGGGTGGTAACGAATCTCAAAGTCGTAATCATTCAACAATTCAATCCATCTACGCTGCCTCATATTCAGTTGTTTCTGATTAAATATGTGTTGAAGACTTTTGTGGTCGGTATATATAATACTTTTGACCCCATATAAGTAGTGCCTCCAAGTCTTTAATGCAAAAACAACCGCGCCTAATTCCAAATCATGCGTCATATAATTTTGTTCGTGAATCTTCAATTGTCTAGACGCATAAGCAATTACTTTCGTTCGTTGCATTAATACACAACTGAGACCTTGCTTTGAGGCATCACAATATATCACAAAATCATCATTCCCTTAAGGTAATGACAATATAGGTGTCGTAGTTAACTTTTTCTTTAACAATTGAAACGCTTTCTCTTGTTCATCTCTCCATTAAAATTTCTTCCCTTTATGCGTTAATGCAGTCAAGGGTTTTGCTATTCTGGAAAAGTCTTGGATGAACCTTCTGTAGTAACCAGCTAGTCCTCAAAACTGTGGAGTTTTCAGGGTTTCCCACTTTTCAACGGTTTCAATCTTTGCTGGATCCACCTGAATACCTTCTTTGTTCACTATGTGACCGAGGAATTGAACTTCTTCCAACCAAAATGCACACTTTGAAACTTAGCGTACAGTTTTTCTATTCTCAGCAACTCTAGCACTTTTCTCAAATGTTCTTCGTGCTCTTGATCATTCTTCGAGTAAATAAGTATGTCATCGATGAAAACAATGACAAACTTGTCAATATATGGCCCACACACTCGATTCATGAGGTCCATGAACACAGCTGGTGCGTTAGTCAATCCAAATGGAATAACCATAAACTCGTAATGACCGTAACGCGTCCTAAAAGCAGTCTTTGGAATATCATCCTCCTTCACCCGCATTTGATGATATCCAGAACGTAAATCGATCTTCGAATAAACAGACGAGCCTTGTAGTTGATCAAATAAGTCGTCGATTCTCGGTAGTGGGTAACGGTTCTTGTTGGTAAGTTTGTTTAACTCTCGGTAGTCGATACACAACCTGAATGTATCATCTTTCTTTCTGACAAACAGAACAGGAGCTCCCCTTGGTGATGTACTTGGTCGAATGAAACCATGCTCTAAAAGTTCCTGTAACTGACTTTGTAAATCTTTCATTTCGCTTGGTGCGAGTCTGTATGGAGCACGAGCTATTGGTGCAGCTCCTGGTACAAGGTCTATTTGAAATTCAACGGATCGATGTGGGGGTAATTCCGGTAATTCTTTCGAAAATACATCGGGAAATTCTTTTGCGACGGGAACATCACTGATGTTCTTTTCTTCAGGTTTAACTTCCTCGATGTGTGCTAGAATGACGTAACAACCTTTTCTTATTAGTTTTTGCGCCTTTAAACTACTAATAAGATTTAATTTCGCGTTGTTCTTTTCTCCGTACACCATTAAAGGTTTTCCTTTTTCACGCATAATGCGAATCGCATTTTTGTAACAAACGACCACTGCTCTCACCTTTTTCAACTAGTCCATGCCAATTATTACATCAAAACTCCCTAACTCGACTGGTATTAAATCAATTTTAAACGTTTCATCCCCCAGTTTAATTTCTCTCTCCCGACATATATTATCTGCTGAAATTAATTTACTGTTTGCTAATTCGAGTAAAAATTTACTATCCATAGGCGTCAATGGGCAACTTAATTTAGCTCAAAATTCTCTACTCATATAGCTTCTATCCGCACCCGAATCAAATAAAACATAAGCAGATTTATCGTCAATAAGAAACGTACCCGTAACAAGCTCCGGGTCTTCCTGTGCTTCTGCCGCATTAATATTGAAAACTCTTCCATGGCCCTGCCCATTAGTATTCCCCTGATTCGGGCAATTTCTAATAATGTGGACCGGTTTTCCACATTTATAACAAACAGCGTTGGTATTACTTGCTCCGACACTATTCGTTTCGGCATTACTTGTTCCGACATTATTTGTTCCTTTAGTTCTGTTTAACTTTGGTCCGTATACCTCACACTTTATCGCGCTATGACCATTTATTTTACACCTGTTGCAAAATGTCGTGCAAAACCCCTGATGATTTTCTTCACACCTATGACATGGCTGTTTTTGGTTTTTGTTGCCGTTGTTGTTATTGAGGTTGTTGTTGGGATTGTTATTGTTGTTGAAACGGTTGTTATAGTTGTTGTTGTTATTGGGATGTTTGTTGTAGTTATTGTTAGGATTGCGGTTATTGTTGCGATTGTTGTTGCGATTGTTGGGATAGTTGTTGCGATTGTGGTTGTAATTGTTGTTGTTGTTGTTGTTGGGTGTACTGGTGACTCTTGTCACCATTTTCCTCCCACTTCCTATTGAGTTGTTTCGTGTTGGTTTCTTCAGCCGCCTGCTCTTTAATTCTTCCCTCAATCTGATTTATGAGTTTATGAGCCATTCGACTTGCCTTCTGTATAGAAGCGGGCTCGTGTGAACTCACATCTTCTTGAATCCTTACTGGTAACCCTTTTACAAATGCGTCAATCTTCTCTTCTTCATCTTCGAATGCTCCCGGACACAATAGGCACAACTCTGTGAATCGTCATTCATATGTGGTAACGTCGAACCCTTGTGTTCATAACTCTCTAAGTTCTGCCTTGAGTTTATTGACTTCTTTTCTAGGACGGTACTGCTCGTTCATCAATTGCTTGAATGCCGACCACGGTAGTGCGTAAGCAGCATTTTGTCCTAACTATTCAAGATAGGTGTTCCACCACGTTAACACAGTACCTGTGAAGGTATGCGTAGCGTACTTAACTTTGTCCTCTTCAGTACACTTACTTATGGCAAACACCGATTCGACTTTCTCGGTCCACTGTTTCAATCCAATTGGTCCTTCGGTTCCATCAAATTCCAAAGGTTTGCAGGCAGTGAATTCTTTGTAGGAGCATCCTACACGATTTCTTGCGCCGTTAGCTGCATTGCTAGATTCAGAGTTATTGTTGGTATGTAGCGCAACCTGTACTGCGGCTATGTTTGCAGCAAGAAAGGTACAAAATTCCTCTTCGCTCATATTCATGGTGTGTCGAGTAGTCGGTGCCATTTCCTTCAAAATAGCCAACTGAATCGAGTTAATCATACAGAATATTAAGAGTAGTCAATAGTATTTAGTAGCATAATATGAACTCATTTATAAAAGCTTTTTCTTCATATTAGCGTTTTATAAGTTTAAATTCGGGTACTACCTACCCGTTAAGTTCATACTTAGTAGCTAATATACAATTCAACTACTACAATTCTATATGAAAAATTGATTATAATAATATATCACATACAAATATTCTTCAAACTTACAACTTCGCTATATTACATATAACATGAAATATAGTACACTATGATACAGGACAGTTTTGAAGATAAATCTAGTTAATACGCAAGTTGTTCAGCAAAGGAAATAAAGACACGTAATTCATAAGTCCAGAAACAAGTCATGCATTCTGGTTTTACTAAGACGACTTCCCATCCTTAGTCTTGTGAAAAATAACCGTTATGACCATTGGCTAGGCAGCATGTTGTAATGTCGTCAAAAGGAAGAGGGTTTCGTAATGTCCAACAGCCCCGTAATAATCTAAAAACCTTATTTCTCACCCCAACTACTGAATCCGTCACTTGTGGGAAGGTTTTATTTAAAAGTTGCAATCCGATGTTCTTTTTCTCACTTTGGTAAGAAGCGAACATCACTAACCCGTAAGCATAACATGCTTCTTTATGTTACATGTTAGAAGATCTTTCTAATTCATGAAATCCTATGTTGGGATATGTTGAGTCAAAATAGGTTCTTAACCCGTAGCGTAAAATTGCATTTGGGTTCCCTGCATTTAACGCTTTAAAGAAAACACGGGGTAACTTACGGTCTCCCCAATGTGATATACCTCACCTATCAAAGGAAAGCCTTTTATAAACTAAGGCATTTTTGGAAAGTCTTTCAAATGTCTGACAAGTTAATTTTGCCACAATTAATTGTGCTGATGAATTCTGACCGACTCTAGACAAGATTTCCTCAATCATATCCTCTGGTAGATCTTCTAAAATATTCGGTTGTCTACCCTTAACGTCCATTTTATTTTTATACTGTAAAATAGACAAGGATTAGATTCGTAAAAGATAATTAACAAACAATACAAGCAATTTTTACATAGAACATAAAAGTACAAGCACACTACAATACATATAATACACAACATGATTACAACCCTCTAATCTGAATCACTGATTTCTTCTTCTTCGAACTTGGTTCGTTTTCCTAATTTTCTAGGAATATATGGTGTTCCTCTAATACGAGCCGTCTGTAGTGACCCGGGAATTTCCTACCAAATTTAAACTTTAATCTTTATATGATTCCGACACGATAAGCAAAAATCTGTAATGTTGAGTCTCGAAAACTTTGGAACAGTTACATGAATGCATTTGCCCTGTTGACTATTCCCGACGATTCACGAACAATTGTGTGTAAATAAATATATATATGTAAATATAAATATAAGTGTATATATTAAGTTAAATTAATATAATATCATTTAATCATTTGAATTAAATATGTGGAGTAATATATAAAATCAATAAGATGTTATTAAAACATACAGATATATATATATGAATTCTATACACCATAAATATAATAAGTATGTTGTAATAAATCTATACACATAAATATATAGGAATTATATGTATAAGTATTATTATATGAAGTAATTCAATTATATTTTGCATAGTTAGTAAACATTACATTGATAGTAAATTGTAAAATTATTATATTAAATATAACTACAAGTTGAAATTATATTTGTATAATATTATGATTACTTTATTATTGTTAACATTAATATACTAGTATTATTAATATCATTATTTCTAATATAAAAATAGAATTCAAGTAATTGTTATTTTTTTTATATATTATTATTATATTATTAGGAACTAATATCTTTATTAATTATTAACATTTTTATTATTATTATCATTAATTAATATTAAACTTATTAAACATTATTATCATCATATTATTATTATTATTAATTATTATTACTGATAATATAATTATCATTAATAAACTTATTATTATTATCTTTATTATTATTATCAGTATTAGAATTAGTATTATTAATATACTTAATAATTTATTAATATTAATTATATTATATTTATGAATTATAAAAGAATCCGATATTTATGAGTGTGATTCGTTTCTTGTCACAATCAAAGTACTGAATTTTGTTTCCCTTGTCTATAAATCGAATAAAGATCATAGCAAGCCAACAAAGTTTGTTAGCAATCTCCATCTCCTTTTAGGTTATTTTATTTTATTTTTATTTTTTTGTTTTGTAACTGAATAATCCTCCTGGCAATTTCAGATCTTTATAAAATGATACCAATTCGAGTGTACTAGGAAACCAGTTAACCACACTATCAAATAACAATAACAAATACCCTATTATAGTATTTAAAGCAATCGAATTAAAATTGAAAGAAGGAAGAACAGGCCGCCGCCCTGTTCGATTTTTTTTATCAAGCTACTCAAATTCGATTCAAATTTTAAATTCTCTAAACGCAGTTTTCTTAGGATTCGTCTACTGAAACTATCTGCAAAAATCTTACATTCAAATTCCTCAAAACAACTTCGAATTTTCGAGTCAAACTAATGTTTTTCAAAAGTCAAACGGTTGTTGTTAATCAAATTCGAGACTGTGTTTATGTTTCTGACTTAATTGAAGGTATAGAAAGATTCTAGGAACGTTTTACTATCAAATTCATATTATAAGTTTTATCTAAAACGATCTAGATTTTTAAATTTGGAATTGAGTTCATATTTTTTTTTGAAACCCGTCGCTGGCAATTCATATTCCTATCTGTTATTCTATTTTTTTTTTTTTTAACAATTAATCACCTATACTTGTTTCTGTGATGTATTTGGGATCCTAAAATAAATATAAGTATTAGTAATTAGAGAGGTTTAACCCTGGGTCGATTCAGTTAGGAAAAGAAGGAGAAATGAGAAGATGAAACAGTTACGATTTAAATAAAAAGTTGTTTGAGTATAAATCAGAAAAACAAAATGGAGTAGCTGGTTAAGGTGTTGTATTGGGTTTCGAGAGGTCACGGGTTCGAGTCCCGGCTTGGGCGAGCTGTTTTCTTTTTAGCCTTTAAGGTAATAATAATAATAATAATAATAATAATAATAATAATAATAATAATAATAATTATTATTATTATTATTATTATTATTATTATTATTATTATTATTATTATTATTACTTTGTTATTGTATTGTTATTATAGTTATTGTTATGTTATTGTTATTCCTAGTATTATGGTATTATTAAATTAGTATCATCAATATAGTTACATTATAAGGATTATTAGTATTAACATTATTATTATTAGTATTATATTATTATTATATCATTATTATTGTTATTATTAATTATTATGATTACGAACACATTAAAAACAACTATGAGGTTAGTGATAAAAGTTGTTATGGTAAAAGTTGGAAACTGGTTATAAACTATATGAATACCTGTACAAATATGTATATAACTGTGAAATTAAGTTATAAAAACTGTAATTATGTTTAGAAATTTAACACGAAGTTTATTATAAATATTATTATTATTAACAAGGTTATTATTATTATCATTTTATTATTAAAATAAGGTATCATAGTAATTAATAATTATCAAAGTTATTATACTTATCATTATTAAAATTAACACTATTAGTATTATTAGTATTATTACTATTATTAATATTATCTTTCTTATCATTTTAGTAACATTACAAATAGATATATTTATATATATATAAAAATGCATTACGATAATATTAATATTAGATATCACTCTATTTTGTTACTTTAAAATAATAATAACTAAGCTATATATGAAGAATATCAATTAATATATAAAAATATATTTTTATCATATATAAACATTAATAGAAAATTGTATTATTAATATGTTATAATGAATATTAGCTATATAAAATATACATAAATCTAATACATATATATATATAACACATAATATCACAAGTATGATTATAAATAATAAATATATATAATCTTATCCGATTACGATTATATGTATTAATGAATATACAAATGATATAGGTTCGTGAATCCGAGGCCAACTCTGCATTGTTCAGTTGTTTAATATAGTCATATGTATTTTTACTACAAAATACATTAGGTGAGTTTCATTAGTCCCTTTTTAAATGCTTTTGCAATATATATTTTTGGGACTGAGAATACATGCGCTGTTTTTATAATTGTTTTACGAAATAGACACAAGTACGTGAAACTACATTATATGGTTGAATTATCGAAATCGAATATGCCCCTTTTTATTAAGTCTGGTAATCTAAGAATTAGGGAACAGACACCCTAATTGACGCGAACTCTATAGATAGATCTATCGGGCCCAACAAGCCCCATCCAAAGTACCGGATGCTTTAGTACTTCGAAATTTATATCATGTCCGAAGGAGGATCTCGGAATGATGGGGATATTCTTATATGTATATTGTGAATGTCGATTACCAGGTGTTCAATCCATATGAATGATATTTTTGTCTCTATGCATGGGACGTATATTTATGAGAAATGGAAATATGAAATCTTGTGGTCTATTAAACTTATGAAATGATTATTTATGTTGAACTAATGAACTCACCAACCTTTTGGTTGACACTTTAAAGCATGTTTATTCTCAGGTGTTAAAGAAATCTTCCGCTGTGCATTTGCTCATTTTAGAGATATTACTTGGAGTCATTCATGACATATTTTAAAAGATGTTGCATTCGAGTCGTTGCGTTCATCAAGTTTACTATTAAGTCAATTATAGTTAGATATATTATGAAATGGTATGCCTGCCGTCAACTTTTGATGTAA
This sequence comes from Rutidosis leptorrhynchoides, assembly GCF_046630445.1. NCBI lineage: Eukaryota > Viridiplantae > Streptophyta > Magnoliopsida > Asterales > Asteraceae > Rutidosis > Rutidosis leptorrhynchoides. The sequence continues at coordinate 95,746,481 of NC_092336.1, forward strand.
TGAAAGATTGTCTTTTCAAAAACGAATGCAATGTTTGTAAAATGTATTATATAGAGGTCAAGTACCTCACGATGTATTCAACTGTTGTGAATCGTTTATAATCGATATGGATGTTGTCCGGATGGATTAGGACGGGTCTTCACAGTTGGTATCAGAGCGGTGGTCTTAGCGAACCAGGTCTTGCATTAGTGAGTCTAACTGATAGTCGTTAGGATGCATTAGTGAATCTGGACTTCGACCGTGTCTGTATGTCAAAAGTTTTGCTTATCATTTCGTATCGAAAATTACCTGCTTATCATTCTTAGGGAATCATTTGCTTATCATTCTTAAAGTCTAGACACGTCTTACTGCCTCTATTGCATAGACAATGTATAGATAAATTCATATCTTAGCATATCTGTTATTGTTAACTTTGCCTGGCAGCTTCCGTAGATTCCTCTGTAACTTATGGAATTTTAGTATTATATATGCATATGTAAACTATGTATTGCAGGGTACTAATCTACATCCTATAATCTATTTCTTCTTGAAAATCCTTCATCTGATCGTACGAGATGAATCCCTCAACTAGTTCGAGTCCCTCAGATTCCGATAACTAATCCGATAGTTATTCCGACAGCTATTCCGACATGGATATTCACCTAAGCTCCGAGAGCGGTGTCACCAGAATGAATCAATAAATCAACCATCCCCAATTCATCTGATGGGTTCATAGTCGACTAAATCAATGGAGACGAGAAGTAGGCGATCCTTTCCATTCACCAACCTGCACTCTTGGTGAAGAACCTGAAGCACTTACCGACAAACCTGTTCGTAATACCATTTTCTTTTTCATTTCCAGAGTATCTCACCACGACTATATCACAAGTCAAATTCAAAACCTTATTCATTCGCTCGTTCATACCGACAATCATCCTGGAGTAATAAAGTCAATGAGTTTCGCGCCCGAGTTGTAGCCTTGGAAAATATGGTGCAAAACATACCAGCTTCAGCAACATCACCGACACCAACAGTACCATCAATAAACAGAACAAGTACCATCAACAATCTATGCCTCAACATCTCATTCTATACCTCGAGTATAATCATCGTTCTACGAATCATTCTACATCATTTATCTTCGTTCGACATGGCGATTATGTAATCTCTAATATTTTAGAGATTATGTATTCTAGTTCTAACTGTAAAACAAATGAGATTAATATTATATTAACTCACTAAATCCATGATTACATCTAAAGAAAATATATATGGAAGTATATTTTCATAAAGATTGTAATTAAAAATTCTTTCGTACAAACTGTTAATGGTGAAAATATTTTAACGGGTAGGTAATACCCGAGGAATATTTAGATTTCACATTAATAAGTTACACTGTACATTCTTCGAATCAGATTCAATAGTCATTTACTATCCTACTTACAACCACCGTTATACGTATCCGTTCACCGCAGAATAACCGTTTTCATTCAATTTCATATTTGGATTTTGACCTATTAGAATCCCACAAGTGGCATAATGAAGAAATAATGGACATAATAAAAATTGATTAGAAACAGACTAATTAACCATATAAAAAAAAATTTGTTAAGAATCCACGCTAACTGTTTCCAGCTAACTGTTCCTAGCTAACTGTTAATTCCGTATTATATTTTATTTATCGCAATTTAATTATCGCAATTTACATTCTCGCAATTTTATTTATCGTCATTTAATTTCTGTTATTTACTTTACGCACTTTATTTATCGTTATTTAATTTCTGTTATTTATTTTACGCACTTTAAATATCGGGACACGTATGCAAGGTTTTGACATATCATATCGACGCATTTATATATATTATTTGGAATAATCATAGACACTCTATATGCAGTAATGAACGAGTTCTCTATACAGGGTTGAGGTTGATTATACAATAATATATATAATTTGAGTTGTGATCGAGTCTGAGACGAATACGGGTCACGATACGTATTAATTAATTCGAATATTATATATTAAAATGTATATAAATTATTGAATTGCTAACTGTGGACTATCAACTGTGGACTACCAACATTGGATAATTAAAATGAATTAAAATATTGACTATAACATATGAAACTAAACAATTCTTCAAGTATGCCACTTGAATTCGTCTTAAACATCATTTGTATCTTCACGATTACATTCTGCGTTCAAACCTTTCATGATTCTTGAAAACACCTCAATCGAGAGGATGAACCAACCGCACTCCATCTACGGAAGAAAAGGTTGATGCATATAGTCATGCATCTGAGAAACTCTCAGCAACTGAGTAAACGTTTAAAACGTAGCTATGCTAACTTCTAAGTGTTATTATTACCCAAAATAACTTGGAAATCCCTTTCAAAATAGCCAATTTTGTCACAGCTTCAACAAGTCAACTTCAACTTTTCAGTCAGATTAGCCTTATTATTACCTCGATATATACGTTGCCCTTTCGTCATCATTTCTGAAGATCCATTTATATTCCACCACATTAGCAGTAAATTTACCAGCAACTTCATTGATCTTTGACTTTCTTAAAAGTTATTACATTCATTGAAACCCTATCATATACTCATCCGCATCTTGTAACGAGAACTGCCATACCAATTACCGAGAATTAGCAATCAGTATTTCAAATCTCATAGCATTTCTACATCAATAGTTATATGTATACATATAACAATTATCTCCTAGAATTACGATCTTCAATTCTGAACTTTTGAAAAACACCCAGCCTACGAATCAATAAATTGAACTTTGAAAAAGCTGAATGAAGTAGCAGAAACTATAGACAACCGTAAATGACCTTAATCGTCGGAAGTTTGATGATAAAGAATAGTATGTTGGAAAAGCTCAGAAATGTTGGAACTGGAAAACGGATAGAATTAACCATGAAGGAGACCAAGGACAAATTCAAGGACCATACCCTATATTCAAAGAATCCAGATAATTCTAGATCCATTGAAGTCTTTAGAGAATATCTTGCTCCGAAGTCATGTTAAAATCTTGCGAAAAATTTTTCTCCATCAACCATCGAACTTAGAAATTCCAAAATATCATCATCAATATCTCTGATATTTCTGAGGATATTTTCATAAATATTCTCGTCCTAAATTATATACCTCTTCGTGCTTCCTGTGTATCATTATATTGGGAACATTCAAGAGAAAATTTAGTACCGAAAAACAGATTATGCGAAACTATGAAGAAAGTCGTGGACAAATCACAAAGAATAAGTTTGACTTCAAAGAATCCAAATGATTCAATGTCTGCTAAAGTCTTTAGTGAATATCTTACTCCTTACTCTAAACCCTTGCAGAAAATAGTTTCTATCATCCGCTGATTTTAGATATTCTGAGATATTATCATATCTTTCATTATAAATATCTTCCATATTTCTGGAGATATTTTTATAACTATTCTTATCTGAAATCAATAATCTCTTCGTGCTATCAGTGTTACATCATATAGAAACTATTAGTTTCTATATTCTGTAAATTTTCGAGCTTAAAATATGAATGTTATTGAAGTAATGTTGGCAACTGATGCACGAGTTAGTATAATATAATGACACTTGATCAACGTGATTATATTACAGTAAGTCATGCTAAATTTCTAAATGGAACATGATGATTCACAGATTATAACGTCATCATGTGTCATGTTACATAACTCTTTCATTCTGATTAACTTCTGAACATATCAAGAAAATATATTCTTGATAGTTCTATTCTCAGTGATTCTGGAAATTTGACAAATCAAATCGTGCTAATACGTTCTTTCTTGTTTAGAACATTAAGCTCATTCGAAACTCCACACCTATGAATTCTGGACCGTTACTTGCAAAAAGAAAACCAAAGCATGAAACTCCGAACTAGAAAGGGGGTATATATCGCAGCAAATAAGAGAGCGCATGAACTGTGGATGACAATAATTATAGGAGACAGAAGCAGGGACATTGAAATATAAGGGAAGATATAAAATCCAATAACAACACAGAAGTTACAAACCATGGATATTAATACGAATAGCAATATAAAGACACGGGAGAATTATAAATACAATAATCCCTAGAGCGTAGTAGAAATAAACAGATTGTTCTGGTGGAAGTTGGAAAAGGAGAATGATTGTTCCGATAATCAGGATAAGGACAAGGATCAGAACTGGATTAAGCATTTCATGATCTTTTGAATTTGGGAATTGAGTATTGAAGTGGTGAAGATTAATGGAACGGAAAAGGTAAAATTTATAGTAAAAATATCAGACAGAGGAATCGAGGCAGATCACCGCATTTAATTATAGAAATCTAAATTTCCTTATTCGCAGAAGAATCAAATCTTTTAGATTTCGAAGATTTTCTCCAAATCCCTTAAATTCCAGAATTCAACCAAAACAACGTCAAAAGTTATGACACACCTTATTTTCAAAATTCAACCCTGACTCTGTCAAAAGTTACGACAAATCTTTACTTATTCTATTTCAATCTTTTGTGATAATTTCATTCGTACGCTTCGAATAATTGAGTTGTTTTTATTCAAATCACCTGATGGTGATAAAACTTTATTTATCAACTCATATTTGCCATGAAAACATTTTTATTTTTAGTCATAACCACCTCACTCAAATTTCGGGACGAAATTTCTTTAACGGGTAGGTATTGTAGTGACCCGGGAATTTCCTACCAAATTTAAACTTTAATCTTTATATGATTCCGACACGATAAGCAAAAATCTATAATGTTGAGTCTCGAAAACTTTGGAACAGTTACATGAATGCATTTGCCCTGTTGACTATTCCCGACGATTCACGAACAATTGTGTGTAAATAACTGGGTAAATAAATATATATATGTAAATATAAATATAAGTGTATATATTAAGTTAAATTAATATAATATCATTTAATCATTTGAATTAAATATGTGGAGTAATATATAAAATCAATAAGATGTTATTAAAACATACAGATATATATATATGAATTCTATACACCATAAATATAATAAGTATGTTGTAATAAATCTATACACATAAATATATAGGAATTATATGTATAAGTATTATTATATGTAATAATTCAATTATATCTTGCATAGTTAGTAAACATTACATTGGTAGTAAATTGTAAAATTATTATATTAAATATAACTACAAGTTGAAATTATATTTGTATAATATTATGATTACTTTTATTATTGTTAACATTAATATACTAGTATTATTAATATCATTATTTCTAATATAAAAATAGAATTCAAGTAATTGTTATTTTTTTATATATTATTATTATATTATTAGGAACTAATATCTTTATTAATTATTAACATTTTTATTATCATTATCATTAATTAATATTAAACTTATTAAACATTATTATCATCATATTATTATTATTATTATTATTACTGATAATATAATTATCATTAATAAACTTATTATTATTATCTTTATTATTATTATCAGTATTAGAATTAGTATTATTAATATACTTAATAATTTATTAATATTAATTATATTATATTTATGAATTATAAAAGAATCCGATATTTATGAGTGTGATTCGTTTCTTGTCACAATCAAAGTACTGAATTTTGTTTCCCTTGTCTATAAATCGAATAAAGATCACAGCAAGCCAACAAAGTTTGTTAGCAATCTCCATCTCCTTTTAGGTTATTTTATTTTATTTTTATTTTTTTGTTTTGTAACTGAATAATCCTCCTGGCAATTTCTGATCTTTATAAAATGATACCAATTCGAGTGTACTAGGAAACCAGTTAACCACACTATCAAATAACAATAACAAATACCCTATTACAGTATTTAAAGCAATCGAATTAAAATTGAAAGAAGGAAGAACAGGCCGCCGCCCTGTTCGATTTTTTTTTATCAAGCTACTCAAATTCGATTCAAATTTTAAATTCTCTAAACGCAGTTTTCTTAGGATTGGTCTACTGAAACTATCTGCAAAAATCTTACATTCAAATTCCTCAAAACAACTTCGAATTTTCGAGTCAAACTTATGTTTTTCAAACGGTTGTTGTTAATCAAATTCGAGATTGTGTTTATGTTTCTGACTTAATTGAAGGTATAGAAAGATTCTAGGAACGTTTTACTATCAAATTCATATTATAAGTTTTATCTAAAACGATCTAGATTTTTAAATTTGGAATTGAGTTCATATTTTTATTTTTTTTGAAACCCGTCGCTGGAAATTCATATTCCTGTCTGTTATTCTATTTTTTTTAACAACTAATCACCTATACTTGTTTCTGTGATGTATTTGGGATCCTAAAATAAATATAAGTATTAGTAATTAGAGGGGTTTAACCCTGGGTCGATTCAGTTCGGAAAAGAAGGAGAAATGAGAAGATGAAACAGTTACGATTTAAATAAAAAGTTGTTTGAGTATAAATCAGAAAAACAAAATGGAGCAGCTGGTTAAGGTGTTGTATTGGGTTTCGAGAGGTCGCGGGTTCGAGTCCCGGCTTGGGCGAGCTGTTTTCTTTTTAGCCTTTAAGGTAATAATAATAATAATAATAATAATAATAATAATAATAATAATAATAATAATAATAATAATAATAATAATAATAATAATAATAATAATTATTATTATTATTATTATTATTATTATTATTATTATTATTATTATTATTATTATTACTTTGTTATTGTATTGTTATTATAGTTATTGTTATGTTATTGTTATTCCTAGTATTATGGTATTATTAAATTAGTATCATCAATATAGTTACATTATAAGGATTATTAGTATTAACATTATTATTATTAGTATTATATTATTATTATATCATTATTATTGTTATTATTAATTATTATGATTACGAACACATTAAAAACAACTATGAAGTTAGTGATAAAAGTTGTTATGGTAAAAGTTGGAAACTGGTTATAAACTATATGAATACCTGTACAAATATGTATATAATTATGAAATTAAGTTATAAAAACTGTAATTATGTTTAGAAATTTAACACGAAGTTTATTAAAAATATTATTATTATTAACAAGGTTATTATTATTATCATTTTATTATTAAAATAAAGTATCATAGTAATTAATAATTATCAAAGTTATTATACTTATCATTATTAAAATTAACACTATTAGTATTATTAGTATTATTACTATTATTAATATTATCTTTCTTATCATTTTAGTAACATTACAAATAGATATATTTTTTTATATATAAAAATGCATTACGATAATATTAATATTAGATATCACTCTATTTTGTTACTTTAAAATAATAATAACTAAGCTATATATGAAGAATATCAATTAATATATAAAAATATATTTTTATCATATATAAACATTAATAGAAAATTGTATTATTAATATGTTATAATGAATATTAGCTATATAAAATATACATAAATCTAATACATCTATATAACACATAATATCACAAGTATGATTATAAATAATAAATATATATAATCTTATCCGATTACGATTATATGTATTAATGAATATACAAATGATATAGGTTCGTGAATCCGAGGCCAACCCTGCATTGTTCAGTTGTTCAATATAGTCATATGTATTTTTACTACATAATACATTAGGTGAGTTTCATTAATCACTTTTTAAATGCTTTTGCAATATAAATTTTTGGGACTGAGAATACATGCGCTGTTTTTATAATTGTTTAACGAAATAGACACAAGTACGTGAAACTACATTATATGGTTGAATTATCGAAATCGAATATGCCCCTTTTTATTAAGTCTGGTAATCTAAGAATTAGGGAACAGACACCCTAATTGACGCGAACTCTATAGATAGATCTATCGGGCCCAACAAGCCCCATCCAAAGTACCGGATGCTTTTGTACTTCGAAATTTATATCATGTCCGAAGGAGGATCCCGGAATGATGGGGATATTCTTTTATGTATATTGTGAATGTCGATTACCAGGTGTTCAATCCATATGAATGATATTTTTGTCTCTATGCATGGGAAGTATATTTATGAGAAATGGAAATATGAAATCTTGTGGTCTATTAAACTTATGAAATGATTATTTATGTTGAATTAATGAACTCACCAACCTTTTGGTTGACACTTTAAAGCATGTTTATTCTCAGGTGTTAAAGAAATCTTCCGCTGTGCATTTGCTCATTTTAGAGATATTACTTGGAGTCATTCATGACATATTTTAAAAGACGTTGCATTCGAGTCGTTGCGTTCATCAAGTTTACTATTAAGTCAATTATAGTTAGATATATTATGAAATGGTATGCCTGCCGTCAACTTTTGATGTAATGAAAGATTGTCTTTTCAAAAACGAATGCAATGTTTGTAAAATGTATTATATAGAGGTCAAGTACCTCACGATGTAATCAACTGTTGTGAATCGTTTATAATCGATATGGACGTTGTCCGGATGGATTAGGACGGGTCTTCACACCGTCATTTTCCACAATGGTTTAGAAAAATCTGGTGGTTTAGAGGTTCCCGGGTCATTGTTACATTTTAGGAAATACGGATGTTGCCGATACATATAAAGTTCATCGGGGTTGGAATCGGGTTTCTCTATTTTTATACCTTTTCCCTTATTATTTTCTTTCGCTTTATTAAATTGGGTCGAGGTAATTTCTATAACATCATCGGAATCCTCATCGGGATCCGATTCATCGAAAAATTGGTAATCTTCCCAATATTTTGCTTCCTCAGTGGAAACACCATTGACCATTATTAACTTTGGTCCGTTGGTTGAGGTTTTTCTTTTATTTAATCGATTTACTATAGGTATCAGTATTTCTTCCTTTGGAACCTCTTCTTCTTCTGGTTCCTCCTCTTCCGATTCCTCCTCTTCTGGTTCCTCTTCTTCCGGCTCCTCCTCTTCCGGCTCCTCCTCTTACAGTTCCTCCTCTTCCGGTTCCTCTTCAGGAATTTGTGAATCTTCCCAAAATATATTCGACTCTTCATTATTATTAGGTGAATCAATGGGATTTGTACTAGAGGTAGACATCTATCACACAATATCAAACACGTTAAGAGATTAATATATCACATAATATTTACATGTTAATAATATATAGTTTCCAACAAAAAAAATGTTAAGCAATCGTTTTTGAAGAAAAACACGGTCGAAGGCCAGACTCACTAATGCATCCTAACAAACTCGGTAAGACACACTAATGCAATTTTTTGTTTCTCTAAGACCAACGCTCGGATACCAACTGAAATGTCCCGTTCATATTGATTATAAACGTTCCATATTAATTGATTTCGTCGCGAGATTTTGACCTCTATATGAGACGTTTTTCAAAGACTGCATTCATTTTTAAAATAACCATAACCTTTATTTTTTCGATAAAGGTTTAAAAAACATTACGTAGATTATCAAATAATGATAATCTAAAATATACCGTTTATACACGACCATTACATAATGGATTACAATAAGAATATATTACATCAAAAATAAGTTTCTTGAATGCAGTTTTTACATAATATCATACAAGCATGGACTCCATGTGACGACCCGGAAATTTCCGACCAAATTTAAACTTGATCTTTATATGATTTCGACACGATAAGCAAGGTCTGTAATGTTGAGTCTCAAAAGTTTTGAACTGTGTTCATGTATTCATTACTCCTCGACTGCTCTCTACGATTCACGAACAATCAAGTGTAAATAGATACGTATGAATATATATAGATGTAAAACAATTAAACTGTTTGGTTAATATGAAAATAAGTTATGAAATTTATTATACGACTTGATAACATTAACAAGGTATTAAAAGTATAAAGTCATATTTATTTATTTTAGATAAACACCTACATACTAAAATGTGCTTATATATATATATATATATATATATATATATATATATATATATATATATATATATATATATATATATATATATATATATCGAATTATTTAACAAATGATATTAGTATTCGATTACTGTCACGACTTATATTTAAACAAGTTAATTAGAATATTTGCCAAGTAGAGTAAACGCTAGTACGTAAATGATTCATATCAAAATATGTTATCATATAAGATTAATAATTAAATTTAAGTACAAGTTAAAATAGAAAAGATATATTATTTTTATTATAATTGTTAATATTAATATTCGTATTATTAATATTATTATTTATTTTATATATAAATATATAAAATTCGATATGTACCAGTAATATTATTAATATTATTGATAATTCTATTATTATTATTATTAGTTATTATCACTAATAAAATTAATATTAAATATTAATGTTTATATAATAAATGTCATTATATAATTAATATACAAATATATATAAACAATCGATATATATTGATACAAATACAGTTACATACATAAATACAGATACAAATTCAATTATACATATATCAATACATATACAGAATATATATATATATACTTAAATACACATACATAATTAAATGTATAGAAAAATATATATTAATATTTAAGGAATCCAAAGTCAAATTTAGATCCTTGTCAAACTATTTTAGATTGGTACTCGTTTATTCTAATTGATGAAATCACAACCAAAACAATCCAAATTCGGTTAACAATCCATATCACCTTTTATTTTTTTTTATTTTTTTGTGTACGATCGAGTATTACCTGTAGAATTCTATTGAACTATAAGTCGATCATATTGTCAATATTATTAGCAAAATCACTCAGTCCCTACTTCCACCATCATTCATTTTTTTAGACAATCCGCCATCATCACACCACCACCCTTCTTCCCAGCGATCAACCATTAAAGAATCACCACATTCATCGCAATTATATTAACCATCACCAAGAATATCTCCAACCTTTAACAAACCACTAGGTACCATAAATATATACATACATATAGCATATAGATAGTTAAAAGCACACACACATTGCTTACTATGTATCTTGCTTGATCAAAGGTTTCGGTTTACAACTACTCAATTTCTCTTTCAGTAAACATCAAACCCACCCCACGATCACCTATGAACAACCACCATTTAAACCGCCCAAGGAACGCATCTAAAATCACTATAGTTGCTGTTGTGATCCTGCATTCTTGTTCGAAACCACCTTCAACCCACCATTTTAAAAACCGTTTGAAGACACCACTTTCTTCGTTGTTTGTGTTGCTTTTAACAACGAGGCAAATGAGACGTTTGAAACATAAAGGAACCGTCAATGATAAAGTAATATTTATAATTCAAAAATGCAACCCATCGTGTCCTTCTTTTTCTTCTATGGCCAACCCAAACTACTCCACTTGCTTGTCTTTTACTAATAAAAAAAAGAGAGAGAGAAGGAATCAATCGAATACAAGAATGCAAGTTGGGTCACTTTTTTTTTCTCTCCTTTTGATGTCGTGTATATTCGTCATGGTGGGGGCTGCAAATGCCATTTTTTTATTAGGTCGTAGATATAAACAAATAGGTTATCGATTCTGTTGCGTTGATTATGATTATGATGACTAGTTGGGTGATGAGATGACGATGGTATTATTTTTTTTCTTTCAAACCGTAATATTATGGTGTGTGTGTCTTGAGCCACTTGCTTCTTTCTTTTTGGCCGTAGAAACCTTTTAGTTGTTTGGCCGATTTGGTTGCCACGTTACAAATTGGGTCTATGTTTTGGATTTGGCTGGAAACCATCACAATCCTTGTTTATTTACGAGGCAATTAGTAATAAGATAAGAAGATTAGTATGTTAAAAGATAACGTAAATAAGGAGGATAAATCGTGAACTCAATAGTGAAGGTGACAGATGAAAACAAAAATCATGATTATGATTTTTAGTATGATAATGATAAGATGATATATGAGGATAAAAATTGATTAGTTTAGGGACAAAGAAGATCAAACTATATGATTGAAGATGATTAAGATGATTAAGATTAATACGATGATGATTTACGAGATGGAGATGAGATGTCGAATGATTCTGTGGTGATACATATTGAACCGAACACCTTTAGGATTTCATGGGCTATCATGTTTGTTGGGCTTTTAATTTGTTAGCTAGGCCGAATAACGAGTTAAAAGGATTTGGATAGTAATTGAATTAGAAAAGAAATAGACAGATCATTGGTTAGGGGTGTTTGCAAGGAACGAGAGGTTATGGGTTTGAGCCTGGGCAAGGGCACTTATTTTTTGGAACATATTCGTTGAGGTTCATGAATCCGAGGCCAACCCTGCATTATTCAATATCGTCTTATATATTTTTACTACAAAATACATTAGGTGAGTTTCATTCGCCTTTTTACTCATTACATTTTTGGGCTGAGAATACATGCAAATGCTTTATTAACTGTTTTACAATATTTATATGTGCGAGTTTCATTTGCTCCCTTTTACTCATTACATTTTTGGGCTGAGAATACATGCACTATTTTAATAACTGTTTTACAATATTTATATGCGTGAATTTCATTTACCTTTTTACCCTTTATATTTTTGGGCCGAGAATACATGCGCTGCTTTTATAACTGTTTTACGAAATAGACACGAGTAAATGAAACTACATTCTATGGTTGAATTATCGAAATCGAATATGCCTTTTTTTATTTAGTCTGGTAATCTAAGAATTAGGGAACAGACACCCTAATTGACGCGAATCCTAAAGATAGATCTATCGGGCCCAACAAGCCCCATCCAAAATATCGGATGCTTTAGTACTTCGAAATTTATATCATGTCCGAAGGAGGATCCCGGAATGATGGGGATATTCTTAAATGCATATTGTTAATGTCGGTTACCAGGTGTTCAATCCATATGAATGATATTTTTGTCTCTATGCATGGGACGTATGTTTATGAGAAATGGAAATATGAAATCTTGTGGTCTATTAAAATGATGGAAATGATTATTTATGTTAAACTAATGAACTCACCAACCTTTTGGTTGACACTTGAAAGCATATTTATTCTCAGGTATGAAAGAAATCTTCCGCTGTGCAATTGCTCATTTTAAAGATATTACTTGGAGTCATTCATGACATATTTCAAAAGACGTTGCATTCGAGTCGTTGAGTTCATCAAGATTATTATTAAGTCAATTATAGTTAGATATTATAAAATGGTATGCATGCCGTCCACTTTGGATGTAATGAAATATTGTCTTTTCAAAAACGAATGCAATGTTTGTAAAATGTATCATATAGAGGTCAACTACCTCGCGATGTAATCAACTGTTGTGATTCGTTTATAATCGATATGGACTTCATCCGGATGGATTAGGACGGGTCCTTTCAGTTGGTATCAGAGCGGTGGTCTTAGCGAACCAGGTCTGCATTAGTGTGTCTAACTGATAAGTCGTTAGGATGCATTAGTGAGTCTGGACTCCGACCGTGTCTGCATGTCAAAAGTTTTGCTTATCATTTCGTGTCGAAAATTTCCTGCTTATCATTCTTAGGGAATCACTTGCTTATCATTCTTAGTCTAGACACGTTTTACTGCATTGACTGCATGAATAGTGTATAGACAAAATTCTTATCTTAGCGTATCTGCTACTTTATATCTTAGCGTACCTGTTACTGTAACTTGGCCTGACAACTTCCGTTGATTCCTCCGTAACTTATGGGATTTTAGTATTATATATGCATATGTTGTAGTGACCCGAACTTTTCCATGTTTATATATATTAATTGAGATTGATATTTACATGATTAAATGTTTCCAACATATTAAGCAATCAAACTTGTTAAGACTTGATTAATTGAAATAGGTTTCATATAGACAATTGACTACCCAAGTTGACCGGTGATTCACGAACGTTAAAACTTGTAAAAACTATATGATGACATATATATGGTTATATATATAGTTAACATGATATTATGATAAGTAAACATATCATTAAGTATATTAACAATGAACTACATATGTAAAAACAAGACTACTAACTTAATGATTTTGAAACGAGACATATATGTAACGATTATCGTTGTAACGACATTTAATGTATATATATCATATTAAGAGATATTTTTACATCATAATATCATGATAATATAATAATTTAAAATCTCTTTTGATATTATAAACATTGGGTTAACAACATTTAACAAGATCGTTAACCTAAAGGTTTCAAAACAACATTTACATGTAACGACTAACGATGACTTAACGACTCAATTAAAATGTATATACATGTAGTATTTTAATATGTATTCATACACTTTTGAAAGACTTCAAGACACTTATCAAAATACTTCTACTTAACAAAAATGCTTACAATTACATCCTCGTTCAGTTTCATCAACAATTCTACTCGTATGCACCCGTATTCGTACTCGTACAATACACAGCTTTTAGATGTATGTACTATTGGTATATACACTCCAATGATCAGCTCTTAGCAGCCCATGTGAGTCACCTAACACATGTGGGAACCATCATTTGGCAACTAGCATGAAATATCTCATAAAATTACAAAAATATGAGTAATCATTCATGACTTATTTACATGAAAACAAAATTACATATCCTTTATATCTAATCCATACACCAACGACCAAAAACACCTACAAACACTTTCATTCTTCAATTTTCTTCATCTAATTGATCTCTCTCAAGTTCTATCTTCAAGTTCTAAGTGTTCTTCATAAATTCCAAAAGTTCTAGTTTCATAAAATCAAGAATACTTTCAAGTTTGCTAGCTCACTTCCAATCTTGTAAGGTGATCATCCAACCTCAAGAAATCTTTGTTTCTTACAGTAGATTATCATTCTAATACAAGGTAATAATCATATTCAAACTTTGGTTCAATTTATATAACTATAACAATCTTATTTCAAGTGATGATCTTACTTGAACTTATTTTCGTGTCATGATTCTGCTTCAAGAACTTCGAGCCATCCAAGGATCCGTTGAAGCTAGATCCATTTTTCTCTTTTCCAGTAGGTTTATCCAAGGAACTTAAGGTAGTAATGATGTTCATAACATCATTCGATTCATACATATAAAGCTATCTTATTCGAAGGTTTAAACTTGTAATCACTAGAACATAGTTTAGTTAATTCTAAACTTGTTCGCAAACAAAAGTTAATCCTTCTAACTTGACTTTTAAAATCAACTAAACACATGTTCTATATCTATATGATATGCTAACTTAATGATTTAAAACCTGAAAACACAAAAAACACCGTAAAACCGGATTTACGCCGTCGTAGTAACACCGCGGGCTGTTTTGGGTTAGTTAATTAAAAACTATGATAAACTTTGATTTAAAAGTTGTTATTCTGAGAAAATGATTTTTATTATGAACATGAAACTATATCCAAAAATTATGGTTAAACTCAAAGTGGAAGTATGTTTTCTAAAATGGTCATCTAGACGTCGTTCTTTCGACTGAAATGACTACCTTTACAAAAACGACTTGTAACTTATTTATCCGACTATAAACCTATACTTTTCTGTTTAGATTCATAAAATAGAGTTCAATATGAAACCATAGCAATTTGATTCACTCAAAACGGATTTAAAATGAAGAAGTTATGGGTAAAACAAGATTGGATAATTTTTCTCATTTTAGCTACGTGAAAATTGGTAACAAATCTATTCCAACCATAACTTAATCAACTTGTATTGTATATTATGTAATCTTGAGATACCATAGACACGTATACAATGTTTCGACCTATCATGTCGACACATCTATATATATTTCGGAACAACCATAGACACTCTATATGTGAATGTTGGAGTTAGCTATACAGGGTTGAGGTTGATTCCAAAATATATATAGTTTGAGTTGTGATCAATACTGAGATACGTATACACTGGGTCGTGGATTGATTCAAGATAATATTTATCGATTTATTTCTGTACATCTAACTGTGGACAACTAGTTGTAGGTTACTAACGAGGACAGCTGACTTAATAAACTTAAAACATCAAAATATATTAAAAGTGTTGTAAATATATTTTAAACATACTTTGATATATATGTATATATTGTTATAGGTTCGTGAATCAACTGGTGGTCAAGTCTTACTTCCCGACGAAGTAAAAATCTGTGAAAGTGAGTTATAGTCCCACTTTTAAAATCTAATATTTTTGGGATGAGAATACATGCAGGTTTTATAAATGATTTACAAAGTAGACACAAGTACGTGAAACTACATTCTATGGTTGAATTATTGAAATCGAATATGCCCCTTTTTATTAAGTCTGGTAATCTAAGAATTAGGGAACAGACACCCTAATTGACGCGAATCCTAAAGATAGATCTATTGGGCCTAACAACCGGATGCTTTAGTACTTCGAAATTTATATCATATCCGAAGGGTGTCCCGGAATGATGGGGATATTCTTATATATGCATCTTGTTAATGTCGGTTACCAGGTGTTCACCATATGAATGATTTTTATCTCTATGTATGGGATGTGTATTGAAATATGAAATCTTGTGGTCTATTATTATGATTTGATATATATAGGTTAAACCTATAACTCACCAACATTTTTGTTGACGTTTTAAGCATGTTTATTATCAGGTGATTATTAAGAGCTTCCGCTGTCGCATACTTAAATAAGGACGAGATTTGGAGTCCATGCTTGTATGATATTGTGTAAAAACTGCATTCAAGAAACTTATTTTGTTGTAACATATTTGTATTGTAAACCATTATGTAATGGTCGTGTGTAAACAGGATATTTTAGATTATCATTATTTGATAATCTACGTAAAGCTTTTTAAACCTTTATTGATGAAATAAAGGTTATGGTTTGTTTTAAAATGAATGCAGTCTTTGAAAAACGTCTCATATAGAGGTCAAAACCTCGCAACGAAATCAATTAATATGGAACGTTTTTAATCAATAAGAACGGGACATTTCAGTTGGTATCCGAGCGTTGGTCTTAGAGAACCAAAAAATTTGCATTAGTGTGTCTTATCGAGTTTGTTAGGATGCATTAGTGATTCTGGACTTCGACCGTGTTTTCTTTAAAAATGATTGCTTAACATTTTTGTTGGAAACTATATATTTTTAACATATGAATATTATGTGATATATTAATCTCTTAACGTGTTTGATATTATGTGATAGATGTCTACCTCTAGAACAAGTCCCATTGACTCACCTAATAATAATGAAGAGTCAAATGTAAATTGGAATGATTCGTGGACTGATTCACAAGTTCCCGAAGAGGAACCGGAAGAAGAGTCGGAACCGGAAGAAGAATCGGAACCGGAAGAAGAATCGGAACCGGTGGGGGAAATAATAAAACGGTTAAGTAAAAGAGAATCCTCAACCAACCGACCAAGGTTAATTATGGTCAATGGTGTTTCCGCCAAGGAAGCAAAATATTGGGAGGATTACCAATTCTCCGATGAATCGGATTCCGACGAGAATTCCAATGATGTTATAGAAATTACCCCAACTGAATTTAAAAAGGCAAAAGAAAATAATAAGAGAAAGGGCATAAAAATAGAGAAATCTAATTCCAACCCCGATGAACTTTATATGTATCGTCAACCCCCGAAGTCCTTAGGTTGTAACAATGACCCGGGAACCTCTAAACCACCAGGTTTTTCTAAACCAATGTGGACAACGACGGCTCGTATTAGGGGAACATCATATATCCCTAGAAACTTGGCAAAACGAACCAAAACCGAAGAAGAATAAACGAGCGAGTCGGAATAAGATAGTTGTATTCGTGTGGTGTAATATATGTAATATAGTGTTCTTATGCTTTATGATATATGTAAAAATTGCTTGTATTAATAAGTATTTTTTTATGAATCTAACTCTTGTCTATTTTACAGTTTAAAAACACAAAATGGATAGACAACCCAATATTTTAAGAGACCTACCCGGAGACATGATTGATGAAATCTTGTCTAGAGTCGGCCAGAATTCCTCGGCACAACTATTTAAGGCGAGATCAGTTTGTAAGACATTCGAAGAACGTTCCAAGAATGTCTTGGTTTATAAGAGACTTTCGTTTGAAAGATGGGGGATAGCACATTGGGAAACCCATAAGTTACGATGTGTTTACTTTGATGCATATATTGCGGGGAACCCAAATGCTATTTTACGCAACGGGTTAAGAAATTATTTTGACTCAATATATCCGAATATTGGACTTCGTGATTTAGAAAAAGCCGCTAACATGCAACATAAAGAAGCATGTTATGCTTACAGATTAGTAATGTTTGCTTCTCACCAAAGTGAGAACAAGAACATCGGGCTACAACTATTAAACAAAACGTTTCCACAAGTGACGGAGTCGGTAATTGGGGTAAGAAATGAGGTTTTTAGATTGTTACGGGACTGTTGGACATTACGTAACCCTCGTCCTTTTGACGATGTTACAACACGCTGTCTTATCAACGGCCATAACGGTTATGTTCCACAAGACCAAGGATGGGAAGTAATCCTAGTAAAACCAGAATGCATGACTTGTTTCTGGACGTATGAATTACGTGTCTTTATTGTCTTTGCTGAACGACTTGTGTACTAGCTAGAATTATCTTCACAACTATCTTGTATCAAAGTTATTGTGTGCTATATTTCATGCTTTATGTAAACTAAGCGGTATTGTAAGTTTGTAAAATATTGTATAAAAGTTTGAACGCGAAATATTATTATAATCAGTTTTTCATATAGAATTGTAGTAGTTGAATTGTATATTAGCTACTAAGTATGAACTTAACGGGTAGGTACTACCCGAATTTAAACTTATAAAACGCTAATATGAAGAAAAAGCTTTTATAAATGAGTTCATATTATGCTACGAAATACTATTAACTACTCTTAATATTCTGTATGATTAACTTGTTCCATTTGACTATTTTGAAGGAAATGGCACCAACTACTAGACACACCGTGAATATGAATGAAGAGGAATTCCGTAATTTTCTAGCTTCAAACATAGCCGCAGTACAGGCTGCGCTACATACCAACAATAACCTTGGATCTAGCAGTACAGGAAATCGTGTAGGATGTACCTACAAAGAATTCACTGCCTGCAAACCTTTGGAATTTGATGGAACCGAAGGACCGATCGGATTGAAACGGTGGACCGAGAAGGTCGAATCGGTGTTTGCCATAAGTAAGTGTACTGAAGAGGATAAAGTGAAGTACGCTACGCATACCTTCACAGGTTCTGCGTTAACATGGTGGAATACCTATCTAGAGCAAGTGGGACAAGATGATGCGTACGCACTACTGTGGTCAGCATTCAAGCACTTGATGAACGAGAAGTACCGTCCCAGAACCGAGGTCAATAAGCTCAAGACAGAACTTAGAGGGTTACGAACCCAAGGATTTGATATTACCACGTACGAAAGACGATTCACAGAATTATGCCTATTGTGTCCGGGAGCATTCGAAGATGAGGAAGAGAAGATCGACGCATTTGTGAAAGGATTACCGGAAAGAATTCAAGAAGATATAAGTTCACACGAGCCCGCCTCTATACAACAGGCATGTAGAATGGCTCACAAACTAGTGAACCAGATTGAAGAAAGAATTAAAGAACAGACTGCTGAAGAGGCCAATGTGAAGCAAGTCAAACGAAAGTGGGAGGATAACGGTGATAAGAATCACCAATACAACAACAACAGCAATTACAACAATAATCGCAACAATTATCCCAACAATCGCAACATCAATCGCAACTACAACAAACGGCCCAACAACAACAACAACAACAACAACAACAACAGCAACAGCAACTACAACAATCATCCCAACAACAATAATAACCGCAACAACAACAACAATCAGAAGCAGCTATGCCAAAGGTGTGAAAAGTATCACTCGGGGTTCTGCACCAAATTTTGCAACAAGTGTAAAAGAAATGGTCATAGCGCGGCGAAGTGTGAGGTTTACGGACCAGGGGTTAATAGAACGAAAGGAACAAATGGTGTCGGAACGAGTAATGGCGGAGCAAGTAGTGTCGGAGCAAGTTATGCCAATGTAGTTTGTTATAAATGTGGAAAACCGGGCCACATTATTAGAAATTGCCCGAACCAGGAGAACACGAATGGACAAGGCCGCGGAAGAGTTTTCAATATTAATGCGGCAGAGGCACAGGAAGACCCGGAGCTTGTTACCGGTACGTTTCTTATTGACAATAAATCTGCTTACGTTTTATTTGATTCGGGTGCGGATAGAAGCTATATGAGTAGAGATTTTTGTGCTAAATTAAGTTGTCCATTGACGCCTTTGGATAGTAAATTTTTACTCGAATTAGCAAATGGTAAATTATTTTCAGCAGATAATATATGTCGGAATCGAGAAATTAAACTGGTTAGCGAAACATTTAAGATTGATTTGATACCAGTAGAGTTAGGGAGTTTTGATGTGATAATCGGTATGGACTGGTTGAAAGAAGTGAAAGCAGAGATCGTCTGTTACAAAAATGCAATTCGCATTATACGAGAAAAAGGAAAACCCTTAATGGTGTACGGAGAAAAGGGCAACACGAAGCTACATCTTATTAGTAATTTGAAGGCACAAAAACTAATAAGAAAAGGTTGCTATGCTGTTCTAGCACACGTCGAGAAAGTACAAATTGAAGAAAAGAGCATCAATGATGTTCCCATTGCAAAAGAATTTCCCGATGTATTTCCGAAAGAATTACCGGGATTACCCCCACATCGATCCGTTGAATTTCAAATAGATCTTGTACCAGGAGCTGCACCAATAGCTCGTGCTCCTTACAGACTTGCACCCAGTGAGATGAAAGAACTGCAAAGCCAATTACAAGAACTTTTAGAGCGTGGTTTCATTCGACCAAGCACATCACCGTGGGGAGCTCCTGTTTTGTTTGTCAAGAAGAAAGATGGTACATTCAGGTTGTGTATCGACTACCGAGAGTTGAACAAACTTACCATCAAGAACCGCTACCCACTACCGAGAATCGACGACTTATTTGATCAACTACAAGGCTCGTCTGTTTATTCAAAGATTGACTTACGTTCCGGGTATCATCAAATGCGGGTGAAAGAAGATGATATTCCAAAGACTGCTTTCAGAACACGTTACGGTCATTACGAGTTTATGGTCATGCCGTTTGGTTTAACTATTGCACCAGCTGTGTTCATGGACCTTATGAACCGAGTGTGTGGACCATACCTTGACAAGTTTGTCATTGTTTTCATTGATGACATACTTATTTACTCAAAGAATGACCAAGAACACGGTGAATATTTGAGAAAGGTGTTAGAAGTATTGAGGAAGGAAGAATTGTACGCTAAGTTTTCAAAGTGTGCATTTTGGTTGGAAGAAGTTCAATTCCTCGGTCACATAGTGAACAAAGAAGGTATTATGGTGGATCCAGCAAAGATAGAAACTGTTGAAAAGTGGGAAACCCCGAAAACTCCGAAACACGTACGCCAGTTTTTAGGACTAGCTAGTTACTACAGAAGGTTCATCCAAGACTTTTCCAGAATAGCAAAACCCTTGACTGCATTAACGCATAAAGGGAAGAAATTTGAATGGAATGATGAACAAGAGAAAGCGTTTCAGTTATTGAAGAAAAAGCTAACTACAGCACCTATATTGTCATTGCCTGAAGGGAATGATGATTTTGTGATTTATTGTGACGCATCAAAGCAAGGTCTCGGTTGTGTATTAATGCAACGAACGAAGGTGATTGCTTATGCGTCTAGACAATTGAAGATTCACGAACAAAATTATATGACGCATGATTTGGAATTAGGCGCGGTTGTTTTTGCATTAAAGACTTGGAGGCACTACTTATATGGGGTCAAAAGTATTATATATACCGACCACAAAAGTCTTCAACACATATTTAATCAGAAACAACTGAATATGAGGCAGCGTAGGTGGATTGAATTATTGAATGATTACGACTTTGAGATTCGTTACCACCCGGGGAAGGCAAATGTGGTAGCCGATGCCTTGAGCAGCAAGGACAGAGAACCCATTCGAGTAAAATCTATGAATATAATGATTCATAATAACCTTACTACTCAAATAAAGGAGGCGCAACAAGGAGTTTTAAAAGAGGGAAATTTAAAGGATGAAATACCCAAAGGATCGGAGAAGCATCTTAATATTCGGGAAGACGGAACCCGGTATAGGCTGAAAGGATTTGGGTACCAAAATTTGGAGTTATGAGAGAAATGGTACTTAGAGAAGCTCATAAAACCAGATACTCAATACATCCTGGAACGGGGAAGATGTACAAGGATCTCAAGAAACATTTTTGGTGGCCGGGTATGAAAGCCGATGTTGCTAAATATGTAGGAGAATGTTTGACGTGTTCTAAGGTCAAAGCTGAGCATCAGAAACCATCAGGTCTACTTCAACAACCCGAAATCCCGGAATGGAAATGGGAAAACATTACCATGGATTTCATCACTAAATTGCCAAGGACTGCAAGTGGTTTTGATACTATTTGGGTAATAGTTGATCGTCTCACCAAATCAGCACACTTCCTGCCAATAAGAGAAGATGACAAGATGGAGAAGTTAGCACGACTGTATTTGAAGGAAGTCGTCTCCATACATGGAATACCAATCTCTATTATCTCTGATAGGAATGGCAGATTTATTTCAAGATTCTGGCAGACATTACAGCAAGCATTAGGAACTCGTCTAGACATGAGTACTGCCTATCATCCACAAACCGATGGGCAGAGCGAAAGGACGATACAAACGCTTGAAGACATGCTACGAGCATGTGTTATTGATTTCGGAAACAGTTGGGATCGACATCTACCGTTAGCAGAATTTTCCTACAACAACAGCTACCATTCAAGCATTGAGATGGCGCCGTTTGAAGCACTTTATGGTAGAAAGTGCAGGTCTCCGATTTGTTAGAGTGAAGTGGGGGATAGACAGATTACGGGTCCGGAGATTATACAAGAAACTACCGAGAAGATCATACAAATTCAACAACGGTTGAAAACTGCCCAAAGTCGACAAAAGAGCTACGCTGACATTAAAAGAAAAGATATAGAATTTGAAATTGGAGAGATGGTCATGCTTAAAGTTGCACCTTGGAAAGGCGTTGTTCGATTTGGTAAACGAGGGAAATTAAATCCAAGGTATATTGGACCATTCAAGATTATTGATCGTGTCGGACCAGTAGCTTACCGACTTGAGTTACCTCAACAACTCGCGGCTGTACATAACACTTTCCACGTCTCGAATTTGAAGAAATGTTTTGCTAAAGAAGATCTCACTATTCCGTTAGATGAAATCCAAATCAACGAAAAACTTCAATTCATCGAAGAACCCGTCGAAATAATGGATCGTGAGGTTAAAAGACTTAAGCAAAACAAGATACCAATTGTTAAGGTTCGATGGAATGCTCGTAGAGGACCCGAGTTCACCTGGGAGCGTGAAGATCAGATGAAGAAGAAATACCCGCATCTCTTTCCAGAAGATTCGTCAACACCTTCAACAGCTTAAAATTTCGGGACGAAATTTATTTAACGGGTAGGTACTGTAGTGACCCGAACTTTTCCATGTTTATATATATTAATTGAGATTGATATTTACATGATTAAATGTTTCCAACATATTAAGCAATCAAACTTGTTAAGACTTGATTAATTGAAATAGGTTTCATATAGACAATTGACTACCCAAGTTGACCGGTGATTCACGAACGTTAAAACTTGTAAAAACTATATGATGACATATATATGGTTATATATATAGTTAACATGATATTATGATAAGTAAACATATCATTAAGTATATTAACAATGAACTACATATGTAAAAACAAGACTACTAACTTAATGATTTTGAAACGAGACATATATGTAACGATTATCGTTGTAACGACATTTAATGTATATATATCATATTAAGAGATATTTGTACATCATAATATCATGATAATATAATAATTTAAAATCTCTTTTGATATTATAAACATTGGGTTAACAACATTTAACAAGATCATTAACCTAAAGGTTTCAAAACAACATTTACATGTAACGACTAACGATGACTTAACGACTCAATTAAAATGTATATACATGTAGTATTTTAATATGTATTCATACACTTTTGAAAGACTTCAAGACACTTATCAAAATACTTCTACTTAACAAAAATGCTTACAATTACATCCTCGTTCAGTTTCATCAACAATTCTACTCGTATGCACCCGTATTCGTACTCGTACAATACACAGCTTTTAGATGTATGTACTATTGGTATATACACTCCAATGATCAGCTCTTAGCAGCCCATGTGAGTCACCTAACACATGTGGGAACCATCATTTGGCAACTAGCATGAAATATCTCATAAAATTACAAAAATATGAGTAATCATTCATGACTTATTTACATGAAAACAAAATTACATATCCTTTATATCTAATCCATACACCAACGACCAAAAACACCTACAAACACTTTCATTCTTCAATTTTCTTCATCTAATTGATCTCTCTCAAGTTCTATCTTCAAGTTCTAAGTGTTCTTCATAAATTCCAAAAGTTCTAGTTTCATAAAATCAAGAATACTTTCAAGTTTGCTAGCTCACTTCCAATCTTGTAAGGTGATCATCCAACCTCAAGAAATCTTTGTTTCTTACAGTAGGTTATCATTCTAATACAAGGTAATAATCATATTCAAACTTTGGTTCAATTTCTATAACTATAACAATCTTATTTCAAGTGATGATCTTACTTGAACTTGTTTTCGTGTCATGATTCTGCTTCAAGAACTTCGAGCCATCCAAGGATCCGTTGAAGCTAGATCCATTTTTCTCTTTTCCAGTAGGTTTATCCAAGGAACTTAAGGTAGTAATGATGTTCATAACATCATTCGATTCATACATATAAAGCTATCTTATTCGAAGGTTTAAACTTGTAATCACTAGAACATAGTTTAGTTAATTCTAAACTTGTTCGCAAACAAAAGTTAATCCTTCTAACTTGACTTTTAAAATCAACTAAACACATGTTATATATCTATATGATATGCTAACTTAATGATTTAAAACCTGAAAACACGAAAAACACCGTAAAACCGGATTTACGCCGTCGTAATAACACCGCGGGCTGTTTTGGGTTAGTTAATTAAAAACTATGATAAACTTTGATTTAAAAGTTGTTATTCTGAGAAAATGATTTTTATTATGAACATGAAACTATATCCAAAAATTATGGTTAAACTCAAAGTGGAAGTATGTTTTCTAAAATGGTCATCTAGACGTCGTTCTTTCGACTGAAATGACTACCTTTACAAAAACAACTTGTAACTTATTTCTCCGACTATAAACCTATACTTTTCTGTTTAGATTCATAAAATAGAGTTCAATATGAAACCATAGCAATTTGATTCACTCAAAACGGATTTAAAATGAAGAAGTTATGGGTAAAACAAGATTGGATAATTTTTCTCATTTTAGCTACGTGAAAATTGGTAACAAATCTATTCCAACCATAACTTAATCAACTTGTATTGTATATTATGTAATCTTGAGATACCATAGACACGTATACAATGTTTCGACCTATCATGTCGACACATCTATATATATTTCGGAACAACCATAGACACTCTATATGTGAATGTTGGAGTTAGCTATACAGGGTTGAGGTTGATTCCAAAATATATATAGTTTGAGTTGTGATCAATACTGAGATACGTATACACTGGGTCGTGGATTGATTCAAGATAATATTTATCGATTTATTTCTGTACATCTAACTGTGGACAACTAGTTGTAGGTTACTAACGAGGACAGCTGACTTAATAAACTTAAAACATCAAAATATATTAAAAGTGTTATAAATATATTTTAAGCATACTTTGATATATATGTATATATTGTTATAGGTTCGTGAATCAACCGGTGGTCAAGTCTTACTTCCCGACGAAGTAAAAATCTGTGAAAGTGAGTTATAGTCCCACTTTTAAAATCTAATATTTTTGGGATGAGAATACATGCAGGTTTTATAAATGATTTACAAAGTAGACACAAGTACGTGAAACTACATTCTATGGTTGAATTATCGAAATCGAATATGCCCCTTTTTATTAAGTCTGGTAATCTAAGAATTAGGGAACAGACACCCTAATTGACGCGAATCCTAAAGATAGATCTATTGGGCCTAACAAACCCCATCCAAAGAACCGGATGCTTTAGTACTTCGAAATTTATATCATATCCGAAGGGTGTCCCAGAATGATGGGGATATTCTTATATATGCATCTTGTTAATGTCGGTTACCAGGTGTTCACCATATGAATGATTTTTATCTCTATGTATGGGATGTGTATTGAAATATGAAATCTTGTGGTCTATTATTATGATTTGATATATATAGGTTAAACCTATAACTCACCAACATTTTTGTTGACGTTTTAAGCATGTTTATTCTCAGGTGATTATTAAGAGCTTCCGCTGTCGCATACTTAAATAAGGACGAGATTTGGAGTCCATGCTTGTATGATATTGTGTAAAAACTGCATTCAAGAAACTTATTTTGTTGTAACATATTTGTATTGTAAACCATTATGTAATGGTCGTGTGTAAACAGGATATTTTAGATTATCATTATTTGATAATCTACGTAAAGCTTTTTAAACCTTTATTGATGAAATAAAGGTTATGGTTTGTTTTAAAATGAATGCAGTCTTTGAAAAACGTCTCATATAGAGGTCAAAACCTCGCAACGAAATCAATTAATATGGAACGTTTTTAATCAATAAGAACGGGACATTTCATATGTAAATTATGTATTGCAGAGTACTAATCTACATCCTATAATCTATTTCTTATCGAAAATCCTTCATCTGATCGTACGAGATGAATCCCGCAACCAGTTTGAGTCCATCAGATTTCGATAGCTATTTCGATAGTTATTCCGACAGCTATTTCGATATGGATTTCCACTCGAGCTCCGAAAGCAGAGTAACCGGAATGAATCGATCAGTTAGCCATCATCTATTCTGAATGAATTGGAAATGGGTTCGTAGTCGACTTAATCAATGGAAACGCGAAGAAGGCGATCATTTCCACTAACCAAATTCACCTCTTGACAATGAACCTAAAACGTTTACCGGCGAACCTGTTCGAGACACCATTTTCTCTCTCATTTCCAAGGTATCTCATCACGATCATATACTATCTCTGATTCTAAACCTCATTCATCCGCTCGTCCGAACCGACAATCATCCTGGTGTAATAGAAGAAGTTAACGAACTTCGCGCATAAGTTGTAGTCTTGGAAAATATGATGCAAAACGTACCAGCTTCATCCAAATCACCGGCACCAACAGTACCACCAACAACCCAAATTTCAATATCACATGCCTCAACATCTCAATCTATACCTCGAGTATAATCATCATTCTACATGACGTTCTACATCAGTTATCTTCGTTCGACATGGTGATTATGTAATCTCTAATGTTTTAGAGATTATTTATTCTAGTTCCAACCGAAAACTAAATGAGTTTAATATCAAGTTAACTCATTAAATTCATGATTACATTTGAAGAAAATATATATGTATATATGTTTTCATAAAGATTGTAATTAAAAATTCTTTTGTACAAACTGTTAATAATAAAAATATTTTAACGGGTAGGTAATACTCGAGGAATACTTTAGATTTCACATTAATAAGTTACATTGTACATTCTTCGAATCTGATTCAACAGTCATTTACTATCCTACTTACATCCGCACATATACGTGTCCGTTCACCAAAGAACAACTATTTTCATTCAAATTTAGTTTCATAATTCGGATTTTGACCGATCAAAATCCAAGTCAAGATTTAACAGAAGACATCACTTTTAGATTCCTACATCCTTTCAAAAGCCATACTTTGAATTCAAAACTGTGCCAGATCCATTGGCGTGTTATCACCAAAAATAAATTTACAATACCTTTCCAAAATTAGCCTATTTTGTCACAGCTCCAGCAAATCAACTCCAACTTTCATTCGAATTAGCCTTATTATAACTTTGATATATAAGTTTGCCACTTGATTTCATCCTAAACAATCATTCGTATCTTGACGATTACCATCCGCGTTTAATCATCTAAAAACACAATTCTCTTGAAACCACCTTGGATTGATAACCGATGATTCAGGTATGGTAGCATTAAATGCAGAGGAAACAGCAAAATTATAGATGGTCTAAATGGCCAAGAGTTTGATGATAAAGAATGGAGTATTGGGAACAATCGATACAAAAATTAGTGCTGAAAAATGGATTGAGCTATCCATGAAGGAGACCAAGGATAAATACAAGGACCAAACCCTATATTCAAAGAATCCAAATGATTCAATGCCCGATGAAATCTTTAGAGAATATCATGCTCTGAGGTCATGTTAAATTCTTGCGGAAAATTTTTCTTCATCAACCTTCGAACTTAGAAATTCCAAAATATCATCATAAATATCTTCGATATTTCTGAGGATATTTTCATAAATATTCTTGTCCGAAATTATCTACCACTTCGTGTTTTCTGTATTCCACATATTGGAAACTTCTGTAAAATCTAAGTATAAATTACGAATGAATTGTGGAGAAGTGTTGGGAATTGAAGCATGGGTTAGTATAATATAATGACGCCCGGCCAACGTGATTATATTACAGTAAGTCATGCTGAGTTTCTAATAAAACGTGATGATGGTGCACAGTAGATCATACCATCATCATGTGTCATGTTACATAACTCTTTCATTCTGCTTAACTTCTAAACATATCAAGAAAATATATTCTTGATAGTTCTATTCTCAGTGATTCTGGTAATTTGATAAATCAAATCGTGCTATCACGTTCCTTCCTTCTTAGAACATTATAATCATTCGAAACTCTATATCTACGAATTCTGGACCATTATTCGCTTGATTTAGAATCGGGAAGAGAAAACAAGAGCATGGAGCTCTGAAACATAACAAGAAAAATATAGCCCAATAACAACACAGAAATTACAAACTGCGTATATCGATGCGTATAGCAATATAAAGACACGGGAGAATGAGAAATACAATAATCCCAAGATCATAGTAGAAGTAAACAGATTCTTCGAGAATAATCAATATGAAAGTCAGAAATATATCCAGAATTAAAAACTGGATGAAGCATATTGATTTATGATTGGGAAGAATGAAATAAAGTATAAAAAATGGGAGAGGTGGGAAATAATGGAACGGAAGAAGTTCATTTATAATACCAGACAAAGCAATCGAGGCAGATGATCGCATTTAATTAAGGAGATCTTAATTTCCATAAATCTCGAAGAATCAGATCTTTTAGATTTCCAAGATTTTCTTTTAAATCCCCTGAATTCCGGAAACCCACCGTGACTACGCCAACAATTAAATCTCTATCTCAATCTTTTGTGACAGCTTCACTCGTAAGCTTCACATAATCGAATCGTTTTATCTATATTACTCAATGATGATAAAAATCTATTCATCAACTCATATTCGCCATGAAAACATTTTTATTGTTAGCCACGACTAGCTCACTCAAATTTCGGGACGAAATTTCTTTAAAGGGTAGGTACTGTGACGACCCGGAAATTTCCGACCAAATTTAAACTTGATCTTTATATGATTTCGACACGATAAGCAAGGTCTGTAATGTTGAGTCTCAAAAGTTTTGAACTGTGTTCATGTATTCATTACCCCTCGACTGCTCTCGACAATTCACGAACAATCAAGTGTAAATAGATACGTATGAATATATATAGATGTAAAAAAATTAAACTGTTTGGTTAATATGAAAATAAGTTATGAAATTTATTATACGACTTGATAACATTAACAAGGTATTAAAAGTATAAAGTCATATTTATTTATTTTAGATAAACACCTACATACTAAAATGTGCTTATATATATATATATATATATATATCGAATTATTTAACAAATGATATTAGTATTCGATTACTGTCACGACTTATATTTAAACAAGTTAATTAGAATATTTGCCAAGTAGAGTAA
The DNA here is from genome assembly GCF_046630445.1 of Rutidosis leptorrhynchoides. Classification (NCBI taxonomy): domain Eukaryota; kingdom Viridiplantae; phylum Streptophyta; class Magnoliopsida; order Asterales; family Asteraceae; genus Rutidosis; species Rutidosis leptorrhynchoides. The sequence goes on from NC_092336.1 coordinate 95,776,412, forward strand.
ACGCTAGTACGTAAATGATTCATATCAAAATATGTTATCATATAAGATTAATAATTAAATTTAAGTACAAGTTAAAATAGAAAAGATATATTATTTTTATTATAATTGTTAATATTAATATTCGTATTATTAATATTATTATTTATTTTATATATAAATATATAAAATTCGATATGTACCAGTAATATTATTAATATTATTGATAATTCTATTATTATTATTATTAGTTATTATCACTAATAAAATTAATATTAAATATTAATGTTTATATAATAAATGTCATTATATAATTAATATACAAATATATATAAACAATCGATATATATTGATACAAATACAGTTACATACATAAATACAGATACAAATACAAAATTCAATTATACATATATCAATACATATACAGAATATATATATATACTTAAATACACATACATAATTAAATGTATAGAAAAATATATATTAATATTTAAGGAATCCAAAGTCAAATTTAGATCCTTGTCAAACTATTTTAGATTGGTACTCGTTTATTCTAATTGATGAAATCACAACCAAAACAATCCAAATTCGGTTAACAATCCATATCACCTTTTATTTTATTTATTTTTTTGTGTACGATCGAGTATTGCCTGTAGAATTCTATTGAACTATAAGTCGATCATATTGTCAATATTATTAGCAAAATCACTCAGTCCCTACTTCCACCATCATTCATTTTTTTAGACAATCCACCATCATCACACCACCACCCTTCTTCCCAGCAATCAACCATTAAAGAATCATCACATTCAACGCAATTATATTAACCATCACCAAGAATATCTCCAACCTTCAACAAACCACTAGGTACCATATATATATATACATACATATAGCATATAGATAGTTAAAAGCACATACACATTGCTTACTATGTATCTTGCTTGATCAAAGGTTTCGGTTTACAACTACTCAATTTCTCTTTCAGTAAACATCAAACCCACCCCACGATCACCTATGAACAACCACCATTTAAACCGCCCCAGGAACGCATCTAAAATCACTATAGTTGCTGTTGTGATCCTGTATTCTTGTTTGAAACCACCTTCAACCCACCATTTTAAAAACCGTTTGAAGACACCACCTTCTTCGTTGTTTGTGTTGCTTTTAACAACGAGGCAAATGAGACGTTTGAAACATAAAGGAACCGTCAATGATAAAGTAATATTTATAATTCAAAAATGCAACCCATCGTGTCCTTCTTTTTCTTCTATTGCCGACCCAAACTACTCCACTTGCTAGTCTTTTACTAATAAAAAAAAAAGAGAGAAGGAATCAATCGAATACAAGAATGAAAGTTGGGTCACTTTTTTTTTTCTCTCCTTTTGATGTCGTGTATATTCGTCATGGTGGGGGCTGCAAATGCCATTTTTTTATTAGGTCGTAGATATAAACAAATAGGTTATCGATTCTGTTGAGTTGATTATGATTATGATGACTAGTGGGGTGATGAGATGACGATGGTATTATTTTTTTTTCTTTCAAACCGTAATATTATGGTGTGTGTGTCTTGAGCCACTTGCTTCTTTCTTTTTGGCCGTAGAAACCTTTTAGTTGTTTGGCCGATTTGGTTCCCACGTTACAAATTGGGTCTATGTTTTGGATTTGGTTGGAAACCATCACAATCCTTGTTTATTTACGAGGCAATTAGTAATAAGATAAGAAGATTAGTAGGTTAATAGATAACGTAAATAATAAGGAGGATAAATCGTGAACTCAATAGTGAAGGTGACAGATGAAAACAAAAATCATGATTATGATTTTTAGTATGATAATGATAAGATGATATACGAGGATAAAAATTGATTAGTTTAGGGACGAAGAAGATCAAACTATATGATTGAAGATGATTAAGATTAATACGATGATGATTTACGAGATGGAGATGAGATGTCGAATGATTCTGTGGTGATACATATTGAACCGAACACCTTTAGGATTTCATGGGCTATCATGTTTGTTGGGCTTTTAATTTGTTAGCTGGGCCGAATAACGAGTTAAAAGGATTTGGATAGTAATTGAATTAGAAAAGAAATAGACAGATCATTGGTTAGGGGTGTTTGCAAGGAACGAGAGGTTATGGGTTTGAGCCTGGGCAAGGGCACTTATTTTTTGGAACATATTCGTTGAGGTTCATGAATCCGAGGCCAACCCTGCATTATTCAATATCGTCTTATGTATTTTTACTACAAAATACATTAGGTGAGTTTCATACGCCTTTTTACTCATTACATTTTTGGGCTGAGAATACATGCAAATGCTTTATTAACTGTTTTACAATATTTATATGCGTGAGTTTCATTTGCTCCCTTTTACTCATTACATTTTTGGGCTGAGAATACATGCACTATTTTAATAACTGTTTTACAATATTTATATGCGTGAGTTTCATTTACCTTTTTACCCTTTATATTTTTGGGCCGAGAATACATGCGCTGCTTTTATAACTGTTTTACGAAATAGACACGAGTAAATGAAACTACATTCTATGGTTGAATTATCGAAATCAAATATGCCTTTTTTTATTTAGTCTGGTAATCTAAGAATTAGGGAACAGACACCCTAATTGACGCGAATCCTAAAGATAGATCTATCGGGCCCAACAAGCCCCATCCAAAATACCAGATGCTTTAGTACTTCGAAATTTATATCATGTCCGAAGGAGGATCCCGGAATGATGGGGATATTCTTAAATGCATATTGTTAATGTCGGTTACCAGGTGTTCAAACCATATGAATGATATTTTTGTCTCTATGCATGGGACGTATGTTTATGAGAAATGGAAATATGAAATCTTGTGGTCTATTAAAATGATGGAAATGAATATTTATGTTAAACTAATGAACTCACCAACCTTTTGGTTGACACTTGAAAGCATGTTTATTCTCAGGTATGAAAGAAATCTTCCGCTGTGCAATTGCTCATTTTAAAGATATTACTTGGAGTCATTCATGACATATTTCAAAAGACGTTGCATTCGAGTCGTTGAGTTCATCAAGATTATTATTAAGTCAATTATAGTTAGATATTATAAAATGGTATGCATGCCGTCCACTTTCGATTTAATGAAATATTGTCTTTTCAAAAACGAATGCAATGTTTGTAAAATGTATCATATAGAGGTCAACTACCTCGCGATGTAATCAACTGTTGTGATTCGTTTATAATCGATATGGACTTCGTCCGGATGGATTAGGACGGGTCCTTTCACTCCAAATCTTGTCCTTATTTTAGTATTGATGTCAAAGCTAAGGGGTATAAAATACTATTAAATTTTTGCAGGAAATACTATTAAATACGATACAATTTTACACAAGATATTTATTTATTTATAGAATGGATATACTTAAACCTTGCTACAACACTTATAGGCAGTGTACCTAATCGTACAGTAGTGTAGTTTTTAGTAAGTCCGGTTCGTTCCACAGGGAATCTTTTTTAAACAAAGCTCAACGCTATATTAGTTTACTTTTATAAAAATACAAACATATATATAAGTAATATTATTATTATAAAGGGGGGTTTTTACCGTTTAATGACCGGTTTGTCGATTTTAAAACTTTAGTCGCAGTTAAAACCAAATGTAAAATAATAAATAAATACAAGACTTAATTTTAAGCGTAAAGTAAATAACGATAATGAAATTGCGAATAATAAAAGTGCGATAAAATAAACTTGCGATAATTAAAAAGGACGATAATTAAAAGTGCAATTAAATAACAATAAATAAAAGTGCGATAATTAGAAGTGCAATTAAATATAAAATAATGGAAATTAAATATGAAATAAAAGAATTATGCTTATTTAAACTTCCGTAATCATGATGTTTGACGTGTTGATTTTAGTTTTATGCCCATGGGTTAATTGTCCTTTGTCCTGGATTATTTAATATGTCCGTCTGGTTTTTGTCCATAACAGTCCATCAGTCATAAATATAAAGTGCGAGTGTCCTCGTCAAATTATTCTTATACCCGAAGTTAAATATTCCAACTAATTGGGGATTTAAACTGTAACAAGATTTTAATACTTTGTTTAATAATTACACCAGGTTGTCGACTGAGTGTAACCCAAGGTTTTAATATTTTGTTATCAATTATACCAAGTGTCCTTTGTACATAATTTCACCCCTGTTTTAATTATTCTAGTGGCTATTAATCCATTCCCGTGTCCGGTTAAATGAACGATTATTCGTACATATAAATACCCCGCCCATCGTGTCCGATTGAGTGTATATGGTAATTTATAGGGACGCCCAATTGTAAATCTTTATATTAACATTAACAAACTATCATTTAGTTAAACAAATATAAAGCCCATTAATAGCTCATAGTCTAATTTCCACAAGTGTCGTTCTTTTGTCCAAACCCAAATTATGGTACAAAGCCCAATTACCCAATTTTAGTAATTAGCCCAACATCATGATTACTTCGTTTTAAATAAGCATAATAATAACTTAGCTACGAGACATTAATATAAAAAGGTTGAACATAACTTACAATGATTAAAAATAGCGTAGCGTTACACGGACAGAATTTCGACTTACACCCTTACAACATTCGCTAACATACCCTTATTATTAGGATTAAAATTAAAATTAAAATATAAATTATAAATATATATATTTTACGTATGAATGAGGAGAAGAAAAAGATGGTTTTTGCGATCAGAATTCGGTTGCTTTTATAGGGATTTTTGAAACTTGGGGCTCCGCGACTCGCGGCCTTTTTGGCCTTCAAACTCCGCGAGTCGCGGAGTTTGCAATTACAGCTCACTCTGGTTTGGAGTCTTTGTTGCCGACGGTTTTTATTATTTATTATAATATATAAATAATTATAAGAATTATTTAAATATTATATTATATTTATGTGCATAGTTGACTTGTAATTTTTAGTCCGTTGCGTCGAGCGTTGAGAGTTGACTCTGGTCCCGGTTCCGGATTTTCGAACGTCCTTGCGTACAATTTTATATTTTGTACTTTGCGTTTTGAATCTTGTACTCTTGTAATTTCGAGACGTTTCTTATCAATAATTGGAACCTCTTTGATTGTCTTTTGTACTTTTGAGCTTTTCTTCAATTCGTCGAATCTGTCTTTTGTCTTCACCTTTTATTATTTAAACGAATATCACTTGTAAATAGAACAATTGTACTTTTGAGGAATAATGCTATGAAATATATGTTCGTTTTTAGCATTATCAAATATTCCCACACTTGAGTGTTGCTTGTCCTCAAGCAATATCGTCTTGAAATACTAGAATCACTTCTTTATTCTTCACACTTTGTACATCAGTGATTTCTATACGGCGGTATAAACAATGGTAGTAACGATATGGTTTACAGTTCCACATGACTATAAAAATTTAGATCCATTAAGGAAATTGGATCTTTATGAAAACATTTGATCTTTTGAAAATTAAATCTAGTTTTTACCCTAGATAAGTTTTCCGGAATAACCCTTTACCGGTGTTTGCAAAATATTTTTGTGGGTTTGGTGGGTTTCAGATTTGAAAATTTTAGCTCAAAACTTGCGGTTTTGTGTCACCCACTTGCTAACCTTGTATTTGGAAAGCAACACGTCCAGTTTACTTATCCCGTATATTACCTTTCGGTAAACTACCGTCCGGTTGTAAAGGAAAGTGTTGAACAAGCAACTGTTAAGGCAATGTCCCCTGACATGCTTTTAATTATGGTCTATAACGTGTCGGACGCAATTACTATCCTTGGTAGGAGCAATAGTAAAGCTCACCCTTATGATTTTTCGGTATGGCACAAGGTCCTGTCTTTGACCACTATGCAACCACCGTTCTTACGGTTGACACCCGATTTGGTTCAGGTGACCTAATGAATTCCAGGTGAATTCCTAGGATTTTACGTTCAATGATATTGAACGCATTGAAAATAGGGTTTTCAGAAAACAAATCGGTTTGTAATTTTGATCAAAATATTTTCTCGTTCAAGCTCGAGTTTAGATATCATTGAATTCCATGAGTTTGTAATTCTCAATCTTTAAGGTCAATCTCAAGGATTGAGTGATATCAGTCTTAAAAGCTGATTTTTAATTTTTAAGGAGATTATCCTTTCTGGGGATCTGATTCATTAGTCTTATCCAGCTAATTTGCATGGTGCCCCCCCATTGTACAAGATAAATCCTTCTCATGGTTAGGATAAATCTGACCACTTGGCGACCCTGTTTAATGCTGAGGTCCGTGGATTTCCTGCTGATTTTAGTGATGACTTTTCTAGATTTTTCGTCAACCTACAGCTGGTCTGGACGACAACTTCATGACCTAAATCAAGAAGCACGTGTCTTTTTCGGAAGACTTTACTTCCTTTTAATGATGGAATTGATTCATCGTGTAGATCCATCTTTTCTTTTCTTTCATCGGGTAAAACAGTTTAGTTTAGTCCAAAGCAAAAGTATTTTCAGTTATTTGTTACAGATATATGTGACATATGTTTAAGATAACTTGGTAAATTTTCCCACACTTGGCTTTTATTTTCCTTTTTATCGTCCTCTATTCCATTTTAAATGAATTTTAACATTTTAGTTTGTTTCTCAATTTATGTCCTTTCCGAGGTAACAATAATTTCGGTGTTAAAACCTAGTTTTATCGTTCATAAATATGTATAAACATGATTTTGAGTTCATTTAATTGAAAATTTTGAAAAATTTTACTAGAATTGGGTAGTTAGTATATAAGACTAGGGCTGTTCTTTTTTATCAGAGAGCACTAGATTCTAATACAACTACTGCTTTACTAGTATTTTTAATGGTAACCAAGTGTTTAAGATAAAAATTTTAAAATTTGAAAGAATTTAACCCCTTCCCACACTTAAGATCTTGCAATGCCCTCATTTGCAAGAAATCAGTAACAATTTAAATTATTGAGGGTGATTAGTGTGAAAATGATTAAATTTTTACCAAAGTTTCCAAATATATTGGCGTTTGTTTGCTGAATGATAAATGGTGCACATCATTTGTTCATTCCGTCTTGTTGTTATTTCACATATATTTTGCATCTTGTCGTCAAAATTAGTTGCTTTTGCTGAACTTAATGCCAGTCTTTGAAAATGCGATGTTTTACCTTGTTGTGTACATAAGATAAACTGCAAACATATATACATATTTTTGAAGTTTGGTATATTACCCCACATTCAAAAATTATTAAAATCTAAGAATAAAAGTTAGATAATTATAAAAATGATTACAATATTAACAAAAGTATTAAACGTATCAATAATTACAAATTACAAAAAAAAAAATAAGTATACTAGGGATGATACTGGTACCAATAGGGGTTCCAGGCATAACCATAGGTGCTATAGAATGCTTTGGCAGGGTTATACGTAGGATATGGTGGCTGCATCTCTATAGACCAGGGAGGGAAGATGGGTTTCGGTGTAGGAATATAGTTTCTACCTATATGTTGGCAATGAGCTATGATTTGGTTCTGATGAACTTGCCAATCTTCAAATGCTCTCTGTCTAGCATTTTCGTATTCCTGAGAAGCTATAAACCTTTGCATTTCTTGCATCTCATTCCCCCCTCCTACATTACCTTGCTGTTGGTTTCTCTCAACCTGTGGATGTCTACCATGGTATGGTACTGCGGCGTTATTTCGCCTCTTCAAAACTTTCGCACCATGGTATACATTTAAACCTATAGTATCGCGGGGTTCCGGTTCTTCTACTAATAATCCCCCCCCGACTTATATCCACACCGAGATATTCACCAATCAAAGTAATAAAAATACCACCTCCTATTATGCTATGCGGTCGCATCCCCCGAACCATAGCTGATAAATAATAACCCACACAATATGGTATACTTACAGCGCTTTGTGGGTCTCGAATACACATATGGTAAAACAAATCCTGTTCATTTACTTTTTCCTTGTTCTTACCCCTTTGTGTAATCGAGTTAGCTAAAAACCTATGAATCACTCTTAATTCGGCTCTATCTATATCCAAATAAGAGTAATTTCCCCCTTTGAAACGGTGATGGCTTGTCATTTGACTCCACACACCGTGTGTATCAAAATTTTCATCTATCTTTCTACCGTTTAGTATCAACCCTCTACAATCGGCAGATGCTAACTCCTCAGGCGTATATATACGTAAAGCATGAGCCATGTCTAGTAAAGACATGTGGCGCATCGAACCGCCTAACAAAAATCTAATAAAAGAACGATCGGTTAAACTAGCTACCCGATCATTCAACTCTATACTACACAACAATTCTTCACACCATACTTTATATACAGGTCTACGCATGGTGAATAAATGTACCCAGTCATTAAAAGTAGAATTACCATACCTCTGTACAAGTAATTCCCTAATTGGCCCGGCCAATTCTACAGCTTCTAAGGGTCCCCATTCTATGACCCTCGGTACCTCAACAACCTTAGAATGAAGAGTATGCAAACCCCTTTGATATTTTGGATAATCTATCCAAAGTCTGTCAAATCTCAGGTTCGGGTGCAACTCTTCCAAGTGCATATCGGAAAAGGTCATGACTGGATGAGGTATATCCTGCTTGTAGTAGTTATCCACCTCCTGTTGTTCCGCATTCTCAGCAGGAGCATTGCGAGCTTGGGATAAAGATTCACCCCTTTCAGTCTGCAAAACACATCAAACACAATTTTTGTGCATCCAAATATGCATTAGTGTCAGCAAAATCATCAATCAAAATAATTACAATGGCATTATCAATTTATATTAAACTTAAGCTTATTTTCACATTTTTATCAAATCTACACTTTTTCAAATAAGCATATATGAAAATGTTCGCCAAGTTCATAAGCATTCAATTCAAATAACATGTCAAAATAATCATTACTAGCAATTAAACAAGTCTCAAATGGCATTATCTCTCAAAAATCAAGTTCATGAATTTTAGACTTGAAAAAGTCCACTTTAATTCTCAAAATCATGTTTAGGCTCAAAGTTTGAATCATTTAACTACCTAGACATGTTACACTACTTAATTTAGCAACAATTCATGACAAAAATCGGCCATAACCTGTTTATATCAAAAAGCCCCAAATTTGCTCAAGAACACAAACCCTAGATTACTCAAAATTTGAAGTTTAAAGCTTCTAATCATGTTAAACAGCATCAATCTAGGTTATACAAGCATAATACATAAACAATTTAAGCCTAATTACACTAAAAAGCATCAAAATCAAATTGGGGAAAAAATTGCTCAAGAACACCAAATTTCGGATTAAATGGTGTTTAGGTGTAGAAATTTACCGTTTTTCTTGAGTAATTCCTAGATAGCATCCTTCTCAACATGATTTTAGTAAAAAATTTGGTGATTAACGGTTAAAAATTGTGATTTTGGGGTGTATTTTTCGGGTATTTTCGAGCAGTTTTCGCAGTGTTTGTGTGTTTTGTGGGTTGGGACTGATCTGTTTCAGCTATATTTTTTTTTTCTGTAATCCGACCCCTCCGCGAGTCGCGGCATTTAAGCCTTCATACTCCGCGACTCGCGGAGTTTGTTTTTTTTTTATAATCATTAACTTATAAAACAATTAAGTACTTAATTTTAAAATTTTATTTCTCTTGTTATTTAGGACGAGGTCGTTTCGGATCGATGTCCTAGTCCGTCCCTCGACAAAATTTTAAAATTTGTCTTTTTGTAGCGATTGTTTTAAAAGCTAAGATTTTTGGGGTTTTTTAATGTTTTTGGCATACTTTAATTCAATGAGATTAAAAATAATGATAATAAAAGTTCTCGTCCCTCTCTCGAGTAAAGCAATTTCGGTTCAAAGACCTAGTCTTCAACTTACGACGAATTTTAAAAATCATATTTTTAACTTAATGAGATAAAGTAAATTTTTATTTTTAAATTCACACAACTTAAATATAAAATTCAAAATTTATATTAAAAATTCACACCAAACTTAAAATTTGAAATGCATAAAATTAAAAATTTATATTTTTAAAAATTAAAAATTCACACCAAACTTAATTTAAAAATTTATAAATTCATACCAAACTTATATTAATTTTTCAAATATTTACAATTTTAAATATATTGTTTTTACAAAGTTTACAATATTAATTTAAGATTTAAATATTAATTTTAAAAACATGGTAAAAATAAAATTAAAAATCTTTTTGGCTTTTTATCCCACTTTAGTCAATCAAATATTATCAAAAATATGCGCCCCTCTTTTCGGTAAAGTAATTTCGGTTCCAAGACCTAATTTAACTCATGACGAATTTTTGAAATATTTTGGGTTGATTGTTTAAAGATATTTATACCTTAAGAATAAACGTTAAATTTCGCAGTGATGTAATAAATTTTTGAATGATATCAATAATTTCGGTCGCCAAACCTAATTTTATTCAATACCAATTTAATACTTTTTAGCGAACAAATTAGCGTTTATTATCAAAAGGTTAAAAATAAAAAAAAATGAAATAAAAACTGTACAAACATACCTGTGAAATAGATTTCTTAGTTATATGATCTATCCCATTCATAAGATAGTCGGTTTAATTGGTTTTCCATAGCTACATAGGCGTAACCTCGAGCATTCAGTGTCTTTTCTTCTAAACATATGAACGGTCCGTCTCTGCATAAAGTAACAAATTCGGTATTTGAATAGGTTTGATTATTTGAACATTTACCTCCATGTGACCATTTTCCGCATTTGTGACATCTTTCTAGGTGTCGTGCTCTTCTTTTCGCTGCGGATTTTGATTTTCCTTTACCAAATTGTAACTTATTATCTTCGCATCTGGATTCTTTTCTAACTCCGTCCATTCTTTCTCTGATTACTGATACTATTTCACTTGGTAGTATGTCATTATTTCTTTTAGTGATCAAAGCGTGTAGCATTAGACCATGGTTTAGTTCACAGGCAGTCTTCATTTTGTAAAAACCTAAAAAAATAAAAATTCAGAATGGGGGGAGAAAACTAGTTCTTTAGGGTCTGCTAGGGAAAGACCATTCGGGTTCCATTTTCGAGAACTATATGAAAACAGACAATCTAACTCTAACAGAAATACATATTATCCTTTAAAGACTTGATTCTCCCCACACTTAGTTAGCTGTGGTGTCGAAATTGTGATTAACTTCGTTGTCGACTTCCATCGGACCATGTATGTAATGTTTAACTCTGTGACCATTAACTTTAAATTCAATCCCATTTGAATTTATCAATTCTATCGTTCCGTATGGGAAAACTCTTTTGACTATGAATGGTCCAGACCATCTTGATTTCAATTTTCCAGGAAATAGCTTGAATCGTGAATTGAAAAGAAGAACTCTGTCTCCTTCTTTAAATTCTTTTGAACTTCTGATTCTTTTATCATGCCATTTCTTCGTTCTTTCTTTATAGATTAACGAATTATCGTATGCTTCATGTCTTAATTCTTATAATTCGTTTAGTTGACTTAATCGTAGACGTCCGGCTTCATGTAAATCAAGATTACATGTCTTCAAAGCCCAAAATGCTTTGTGTTCAATTTCTACTGGAAGATGACATGCTTTTCCATAAACAAGTCTAAAAGGTGTGGTTCCAATTGGAGTTTTGTAGGCTGTTCTAAAAGCCCAGAGTGCATCCTCCAATTTAATGGACCATTCCTTCGGATTTGATCCTACGGTTTTCTCTAGAATACGTTTTAAAGCTCGGTTGGTATTTTCAACTTGTCCACTTGTTTGTGGATGATATGCGGTGGAGATTTTATGAGTTACTCCATATCTTTTAAGAACTTTCTCAAGTTGATTATTACAGAAATGAGTACCCCGATCACTTATTAAAGCTTTCGGTGTTCCAAACCTTGCAAAAAGACGTTTTAAAAAGTTGACTACAACTCGTGCATCGTTAGTTGAGAGAGCTTGTGCTTCCGCCCATTTAGATACATAATCAATGGCTACGAGTATATATAGATTATTATGAGATTTTGGAAATGGACCCATAAAGTCAATACCCCAAATGTCAAATACTTCACATACTTGGATGACATTTTGTGGCATTTCATCACGTTGACTTATTTTTCCGGCCCTTTGACATGCATCACAGGATTTGCAAAGAAGGTGTGCGTCTTTGTAAATTGTAGGCCAATAGAATCCAGCTTCATAAACTTTTCTTGCTGTTAGTTGAGGCCCATAATGCCTTCCTGTTGGTCCTGTGTGACAATGGTTTAAAATTTTACTAGCTTCATCTCCAAATACACATCGACATATTATTCCATCGGGACATCTTTTAAACAGATGTGGATCTTCCCAGAAATAGTGTTTTATATCACTGAAGAATTTCTTTCGTCTTTGGTACGATAATCCTTTTTCAAGGAATCCACAAACTAAGTAGTTTGCATAGTCTGCAAACCATGGGATTTCATTATAATCTATCTTCAATAGATATTCATCAGGAAAGTTGTCTTGTATGGCCGATTCATTTAGAACTTCTAACTCAGGATTTTCAAGACGAGAAAGATGATCAGCGGCGAGATTTTCTGCTCCTCTTTTATCTCAGATTTCAATATCAAACTCTTGTAAGAGTAAGATCCAACGGATTAATCTTGGTTTAGCATCTTGTTTTGAAAATAGGTATCTAAGAGCAGAATGGTCGGTATAGACCACCGTTTTTGCTAGAACGAGATATGATCGAAATTTGTCAAAAGCAAAGACAATAGCAAGGAGTTCTTTTTCAGTAGTTGTATAGTTCGTTTGTGCTCCTTGTAACGTCTTACTAGCATAATATATAGGTTGAAATCGTTTTTCAATCCTTTGTCCTAAAACGGCTCCCATTGCAAAATCACTTGCATCGCACATTAGTTCAAATGGTAGATTCCAATTTGGTGTTATCATGATCGGCGCATTAGTGAGTTTTTCTTTAAGAATATTAAAAGATTTGATACACTCATCTGAAAAGATGAATGGAGCATCCTTTTCTAGGAGTTTATTCATAGGAGTGGCAATTTTAGAAAAATCTTTTATGAAACGTCGGTAAAAACCGGCATGCTCTAGAAAACTCCTAACTCCTCTAACATTAGTGGGATGTGGAAGTTTAGCAATTACATCTACTTTAGCTCTATCCACTTCAATTCCTTCTTTTGAAATTTTATGTCCAAGAACGATGCCTTCTTTAACCATGAAATGGCATTTCTCCCAATTAAGTACTAGATTTGATTTTTCGCATCTAATTAGCATTCGTTCCAGATTAACTAGACATGATTTAAATGTATCACCGAAGACTGAAAAGTCATCCATGAATACCTCCATGCATTCTTCTATCATGTCGTGAAAAATCGCCATCATACACCTTTGAAAGGTTGCATGGGCGTTGCAAAGTCCAAATGGCATGTGTTTGTAAGCAAAAGTACCATAAGGGCACGTGAATGTGGTTTTCTCTTGATCTTCGGGTGCTATTGGAATTTGAAAATATCCGAAAAATCCATCTAGAAAACAATAGTAACTATTTCCGGCTAATTTTTCCAACATTTGATCTATGAAAGGTAAGGGAAAGTGATCTTTTCTGGTGGTGTCATTTAATTTTCTATAATCAATACATACACGCCATCCTGTTACAGTCCTAGTAGGAATAAGCTCATTTTTTTCATTTGTAATGACAGTCATGCCACCCTTCTTAGGCACGCATTGAACTAGGCTTACCCATGGACTATCAGAAATTGGATATATCAAACCTGCATCTAGCAGTTTAATAATCTCTTTCTTAACTACATCTTGCATATTAGGATTTAGTCTTCGTTGGTGTTGCACATATGTTTTATGACCTTCTTCCATAAGGATTTTATGTGTGCAATACGAAGGACTTATTCCTTTAATATAATGAATCTTCCATGCAATGGCTGGTTTATGAGCTTTCAACATAGAAATGAGTTGTGATTTCTCATTTTCAGTAAGAGAATACGATATTATTGTGATGACCCGGGAATTTCTGACCAAATTTAAACTTAATATTTATATGCGTGAGTTTCATTTGCTCCCTTTTACTCTTTACATTTTTGGGGCTGAGAATACATGCAAATGTTTTATTAACTGTTTTACAATAATTAGATGCGTGAGTTTCATTTGCCCTTTTACTCTTTATATTTTTGGGGCTGAGAATACATACAAATGCTTTATTAACTGTTTTACAATATTTAGATGCGTGAGTTTCATTTGCCCTTTTTACTCTTTATATTTTTGGGCTGAGAATACATGCAAATGCTTTATTAACTGTTTTACAATATTTATATGCGTGAGTTTCATTTGCCCTTTTTACTCTTTATATTTTTGGGCTGAGAATACATGCAAATGCTTTATTAACTGTTTTATAATATTTATATGCGTGAGTTTCATTTGCCTTTTTACCCTTTATATTTTTGGGCTGAGAATACATGCGCAATTTTTATAAATGATTTACAAAATAGACACAAGTACGTGAAACTACATTCTATGGTTGAATTATCGAAATCGAATATGCCCCTTTTTATTTAGTCTGGTAATCTAAGAATTAGGGAACAGACACCCTAATTGACGCGAATCCTAAAGATAGATCTATCGGGCCCAACAAGCCCCATCCAAATTACCGGATGCTTTAGTACTTCGAAATTTATATCATGTCCGAAGGAGGATCCCGGAATGATGGGGATATTCTATATACATATTGTTAATGTCGGTTACCAGGTGTTCAATCCATATGAATGATATTTTTGTCTCTATGCATGGGACGTATGATTATGAGAAATGGAAGTATGAAATCTTGTGGTCTATTAAAATTATGAAATGATTCTTTATGATTAACTAATGAACTCACCAACCTTTTGGTTGACACTTTAAAGCATGTTTATTATCAGGTACGAAAGAAATCTTCCGCTGTGCATTTGCTCATATTAGAGATATTACTTGGAGTCATTCATGACATATTTCAAAAGATGTTGCATTCGAGTCGTTGAGTTCATCAAGATTATTATTAAGTCAATTATATTTGGATATATTATGAAATGCTTTACATGCATGTCCACTGTCGATGTAACGAAAGTTTGTCTTTTAAAAACGAATGCAATGTTTGTAAAATTTATCATATAGAGGTCAATTACCTCGCGATGTAATCAACTGTTGTGAATCGTTTGTAATCGATATGGACTTCGTCCGGATGGATTAGGACGGGTCTCTACAGTTGGTATCAGAGCAGAGGTCTTAGCGAACCAGGTCTGCATTAGTGTGTCTAACTGATAAGTCGTTAGGAGGCATTAGTGAGTCTGGACTTCGACCGTGTCTACATGTCAAAAGTTTTGCTTATCATTTTGTGTCAAAAATTACCTGCTTATCATTCTTAGAGAATCACTTGCTTATCATTCTTAGTCTAGACATGTTTTACTGCATTGACTGCGTGAATAGTGTATAGACAAAATTCATATCTCAGCGTATCTGCTACTTCATATCTTAGCGTATCTGTTACTGTAACTTTGCCTGACAACTTCCGTAGATTCCTCCGTAACTTTTGAGATTTTAGTATTATATATGCATATGTAAATTATGTATTGCAGGATACTAATCTACATCCTATAATCTAATTCTTATCGAAAATCCTTCATCTGATCGTATGGGATAAATCCTTCAACTAGTTCGAGTCCCTCGAATTCCGATAACTATTCTGATAGTTATTCCGACAGCTATTCCGATGTGGACGTTCACCTAAGCTCCGAAAGCAGCGTCACCAGAATGAATCAACCAACCAACCATCCCCAATTCATATGATGAGTTCGTAGTCTAATTAATCATTGGAGACAATAAGAATCGATCCCTTTCACCCACCATATTGTTCGTTGGGTGAAGAACTTGAAACATTCACTGGCAAACCAATCCGAAACACCATCTTCACCCTCATTTCCAGGGTAACTCGACAAGATTATATTCTATCCACAATTCTGAACCTTATTCATCCGCTCGTTCCGACTGACAATCATCCTGGAGTAATAAGTCAACGAAATTCGTGCTCGAAAAATCTATTCGGAAAATATGGTGCAAAATGTAACAGCTTCAGCAACATCACCGGCACCAACAGTACAATCAATAACAGCACCAGTACCATCAACAATCCATGCTTCAATATCATCATATGTACTTTGAGTATGATCTTCGTTCTACGTATCGTTCTACCTCATTTATCTTCATTCGACATGGCGAATATGTAATCTCTAAAGTTTTAGAGATTATTTATTCTAGTTCCAACCGAAAAGAAAATGAGTTTAATATCATATTAACTCATTAAATCCATGAATAAATCTGAAGAAAATATATATGTATATATGTTTTCATAAAGATTGTAATTAAAAATTCTCTTGTACAAACTATTAATGGTGAAAATATTTTAACGGGTAGGTAATACCCGAGGACTATTTAAATTTCACATTAATAAGTTACATTGTACGTTCTTCGAATCTGTTTCAACAAGTCATATACTATCCTACTTACATCCACCGATATACAAATCCGTTCACCACAGAATAACCATATTCATCCAATTACATATTTGGATTTTGATCTATCAGAATCCATCAAGTGGCATAACGAAGAAATAATGGACACAATAAAAATTGATTAGAAACTGATTAATTAACAATATGAAATTCTATTAAGAATCCACGCTAACAAAATCCTAGCTAACTGTTCCTAGCTAACTGATTACATTTTATTTATCGCAATTTACATTCTCGCAATTTTATTTATCGTCATTTAATTTCTGTTATTTACTTTACGCACTTTATTTATCGTTATTTAATTTCTGTTATTTATTTTACGCACTTTAAATATCGGGACACGTATACAAGGTTTTGACATATCATATCGACGCATCTATATATATTATTTGGAATCACCATAGACACTCTATATGCAGTAATGATCGAGTTCTCTATACAGGGTTGAGGTTCATTCTACAATAATATATATACTTTGAGTTGTGATCGAGTCTGAGACGTATACGGGTCACGACATGTATTAATTACTTCGAATATTATATATTAAACTGTATATAAATTATTGAACTGTTAACTGTGGACGAATAATATTGGACAATCAAAATGAATTAAAATACTGATTATAATATATGAAACTAAATAATTCTTCAAGTTGCCACTTGATTTCATCCTAAACCTCATTTGTATCTTGACAATTCCAGTCTATTTTCAAACCTTTTATGATTCTTGAAAACACCTCAATCGAGAGGATGAACCAACTGCACTTCATCTACGGAAGAAAAGGTTAATGCATATAGTTATGCACCTGAAAACACTCGGAACCTGAGTAAACGTTAAACACGTATCTGTGTTAAATTTTTTGGCATTGTTATTACCAAAAATAACTTTGCAATTCCTTTTTCAAAATTAGTCAATTTTGTCACAGCTCCAACAAGTCAAGCTCGACTTTCTTTCGGATTAGCCTTATTATAGCCTTGATATATAAGTCTGCCTTTCGTCATCGTTGTCGGGGAACCTTTTAAATTCCACCATATTATCAGTAGACGCACCAGCAACCTCGTCGCTCCTTGGTTTAAATCCCTCCGACCAATCACTATATTTATCTATTGAAGTCTCATCATGTACTCATCTGCATCTTGTAACAAGAATTGCCATATCAATTACCGGGAATCAGTAATCAGTTCTTTGAAAACTCACAGCATATCTACATCAACAGTTATATGTATAACATTCATCTCTTAGAATTATGATCTTTCATTATGAAATTCTGAAAAGCACTCAGTCTACAAATCAATACATTGAACTTTGAAAAAGCTGAATGAAGCAGCAGAAACTGTAAGCAACCGTAAATGACTTTAATCGTCAGAAGTTGATAATAAAGAATTGTATGTTGGCAAAGCTCAGGAAAGTTGGAACTGGAAAACGGATTGAGCTAACCACGAAGGAGACCAAGGAAAAAATACAAGGACCAAACCCTATATTCAAAGAATCCAGGTAATTCTGGATCCGATGAAATCTTTAGAGAATATCTTGCTCCGAAGTCATGTTAAAATCTTGCGGAAAATCTTTCTCCATCAACCATCGAACTTAGAAATTCCAAAATATCATCATCAATATCTTCGATATTTCTGAGGATATTTTCATAAATATTCTCGTCCGAAATTATATACCTCTTCGTGCTTCCTGTGTATCATTATATTGGAAACATTCAATAGAAAATTTAGTACCAAAAAGCAGATTATGCGAAACTATAAAGAAAGCCGTGGACAAGTCACAAAGAATAAGTTTGACTTCAAAGAATCCAAATGACTCCATGTTTGCTAAAAAGTCTTTAGTGAATATCTTGCTCCTTACTCTAAACCCTTGCAGACAATAGTTTCTATCATCCTCTGATCTTAGATATTCAAAGATATTATCGTATCTTTCATTATAAATATCCTCCATATTTCTGAAGATATTTTCATAACTATTCTTATCTGAAATCATTAATCTCTTCGCAATAGCAGTGTTACATCATATAGAAACTGTTAGTTTCTATATTCTGTAAACTTTTAAGCTTAAAAATATGAAAGTTATTGAAGTAATGTTGGGAACTGATGCATGAGTTAGTATAATATAATGACACTTGATCAACGTGATTATATTACAGTAAGTCATGCTGAGTTCTAATGGAACGTGATGATTCACAGATCATACCGTTATCATGAGCCATGTTACACGACTCTTACATTCTATCTGATCTATAAACATATCAAGGACATATTTTCTGATAGTCCTATCTTTCCTTGAATTCTGGTAATTTGACAAGTCAAATTGTGCTATTACCGTTTCTTTCTTAAAACATTAATGACGTTCATTCTGAAACTTATATCTGTGAAATTCTGGACCATTACAAGAGATGCCCAACCGCAAGAAGAAGAAACGAAGGGACAAAACTCCGAAATAGAAATTGGAGTATAAATCGCAGCAAATAGGGGGAGTATTAACTGGGAATGACAATGATTATAGAAAAACAGAAGCAAGGACTTCGAAGTATAAGATAAAATATAAAGCCCAATGACAACACCGAAATTACAAACTGTGGATGTCAGTGCGTATAGCAATATAAAGATACGGGAGGATTATAAATATAATAATCCCTAGAGCATAGTAGAAATAAACAGATTCTTCTGGTGGGAGTTGGAAAAGGAGAATGATTGTTACGATAGTAAGGATAAGGACAAGGATCAGAACTGGATTAAGCATTTTCACAATCTTTTGGATGTATGAACAAAGAAAGAAAATATAGGAATGGTGAGAATAATGGAACGGAAGAGTTAATTTATAATGGAAATATCAGTCAGGGTAATCGAGGCAGATCACCGTATTTAATTATAGAGATCTTAATTTCCTTACTCGACGAAGAATAAAATCTTATAGATTTCGAATATTTTCTTTAAATCCCTTGATTTCCGGAAATCAACCTTGACTACGTCACCGGTTAAGTCGAACCTGCATTTACCCATTCTACTATTTCATAATAGCTTCATTCGTACTCTTCGATTAATCGAATTGTTTTATCCATATTACTCAGTGATGATAACACTATGTCTATCAACTCATATTCGTTATGAAAACATTTTTATTGTTAACCATGACCACCTCACTCAAATTTCGGGACGAAATTTCTTTAACGGGTAGGTACTGTGATGACCCGGGAATTTCCGACCAAATTTAAACTTAATATTTATATGCGTGAGTTTCATTTGCTCCCTTTTACTCTTTACATTTTTGGGGCTGAGAATACATGCAAATATTTTATTAACTGTTTTACAATAATTAGATGCGTGAGTTTCATTTGCCCTTTTTACTCTTTATATTTTTGGGGCTGAGAATACATGCAAACGCTTTATTAACTGTTTTACAATATTTAGATGCGTGAGTTTCATTTGCCCTTTTTACTCTTTATATTTTTGGGCTGAGAATACATGCAAATGTTTTATTAACTGTTTTACAATATTTATATGCGTGAGTTTCATTTGCCCTTTTTACTCTTTATATTTTTGGGCTGAGAATACATGCAAATGCTTTATTAACTGTTTTACAATATTTATATGCGTGAGTTTCATTTGCCTTTTTACCCTTTATATTTTTGGGCTGAGAATACATGCGCAATTTTTATAAATGATAAAATAGACACAAGTACGTGAAACTACATTCTATGGTTGAATTATCGAAATCGAATATGCCCCTTTTTATTTAGTCTGGTAATCTAAGAATTAGGGAACAGACACCCTAATTGACGCGAATCCTAAATATAGATCTATCGGGCCCAACAAGCCCCATCCAAAGTACCGGATGCTTTAGTACTTCGAAATTTATATCATGTCCGAAGGAGGATCCCGGAATGATGGGGATATTCTATATACATATTGTTAATGTCGGTTACCAGGTGTTCAATCCATATGAATGATATTTTTGTCTCTATGCATGGGACGTATGATTATGAGAAATGGAAGTATGAAATCTTGTGGTCTATTAAAATTATGAAATGATTCTTTATGATTAACTAATGAACTCACCAACCTTTTGGTTGACACTTTAAAGCATGTTTATTCTCAGGTACGAAAGAAATCTTCCGCTGTGCATTTGCTCATATTAGAGATATTACTTGGAGTCATTCATGACATATTTCAAAAGATGTTGCATTCGAGTCGTTGAGTTCATCAAGATTATTATTAAGTCAATTATATTTGGATATATTATGAAATGCTTTACATGCATGTCCACTGTCGATGTAACGAAAGTTTGTCTTTTAAAAACGAATGCAATGTTTGTAAAATTTATCATATAGAGGTCAATTACCTCGCGATGTAATCAACTATTGTGAATCGTTTGTAATCGATATGGACTTCGTCCGGATGGATTAGGACGGGTCTCTACAATTATTACAGGTAATTCAGATTCACCATGTAAATAAGCGTATTCCAAATGGTTTGGAAGTGGTTTTATCTCTAATTTCGGAGGTTCTTCTATCGATGATTTATATCGATATCTGTCTTCTTCTTTTAGCATTTGAATTTCTTCTGTTGTTGGTTCATATCCATTAGCTATTAGTGTAGCTAACATTTCAGCTTCATCAATTGGTTCATTACCTTCTCCTAAAGAACATTCTCCTGTTCCTTGTAATTCTGGAAATTCTTCTAATAATTCTGCATGTGCATCTATAGTTTGAATATAATAACATGTATCTTCTGCAGATTGTGGTTGTTGCATTGCTCTATCAACTGAAAAGGTAACACTCTCATCTTCTATACTTAGGGTCAATTTCTTACCGAACACGTCTATCATTGCTTTAGCCGTGTTTAAGAATGGTCTTCCTAATATGAGAGGAACTTGAGAATCTTCTTCCATGTCCAGAACAACAAAATCTACTGGAAATACTAAAGTACCAACTTTAACTAGCATGTTCTCCATTATCCCTCTAGGATATTTTATTGATCTATCGGCTAGTTGTATGCTTATTCTGGTTGGTTTCAATTCTCCAAGGTCTAGTTTAGCGTATAGTGAATACGGTATTAGATTTATACTAGCACCTAAGTCTGCCAATGCTTCTATTGAACTAAGACTACCCAGAAAACATGGAATTGTAAAACTTCCTGGATCAGATAGTTTTTCTGGTATCTTATTCAACAGCACTGCTGAACAATTAGCATTCATAGTAACAGCCGAGAGTTCTTCCATTTTCTTTCTATTTGAGATTAGATCTTTCAAGAATTTAGCATATCTAGGCATTCCTGAAATCACATCAATGAAAGGAAGATTTACATTTATCTGTTTAAACATATCCAAGAATTTGGATTGCTCGGCTTCAAGTTTCTCTTTCTTCATTTTACTCGGATAAGGAAGTGGTGGTTGATATGGTTTAACATAAGGTTTATCCTTAACTGTGTTATCTTCATTAACCTTTTCAACTACCGGTTCTTTTTCCTTATCTTGATCAGGTTGTGGTTCTTGTGGAGTAGGAATAGTTTCATCAGAAGTTACAGGTATTTCCGGTGGTTTAAGTGTTGTACCACTTCTTGTGGTAATGGCTTTAGCTGTTTCCTTCCGAGGGTTAGCATTTGTATCACTAGGTAGACTTCCCGGTTTTCTTTCACCTATTAACCTTGCTAGGTTACTCACTTCTTGTTCTAGATTTTGAATAGAAGCTTGTTGATTTCTAAATGCTTGAGCATTTTGTTCATTAGTTTGTTTCTGAGATGTGAAAAACTGCGTTTGAGTTTCAACTAGCTTCGTCATCATATCTTCTAAATTCGGCTTTTTATCATCGGTTTGTTGTGGTGGTTTGTTTTGAAAATTAGGTCGTTGCTGATTGTAAGTATTATTGGATACTTGTTGATTGCTAGGACCTTGTTGGTTGTTGTATGGAATATTTCGGTTATAATTTTGGTTTTGATTGTAAATCGGTCTTGGCGGTTGATAATTATTCTGATAATTATTTCCAGGCCTTTGGTTTATGTATGAAATATTCTCTCTTTGTTCCATTGTTAATTCAATACTGAGACAATCTTTTGTCAAATGTGGTCCTCCACACTGCTCACAACTAATTCGTATTGAGTGAATATCTTTAGTCATCTTTTCCATTCGTCTCTCCACAGCATCTATCTTTGCGGAAATGGAATCTAAGTCATGGCTAGAATCGGCTCTAGCTGCTTTAGATGATCTAACGATGTCTTTTTCTTGGTGCCACTCATGTGACTGGGAAGCAGTATTATCAATAATTTTGTAAGCATCAGTTTCGGTTTTCTTCATAATAGAACCACCAGCTGCTATATCTATGTCTTTTCTTGTAGTGATGTCGCATCCTTGGTAGAATATTTGTACTATTTGACAGGTGTCTAAACCATGTTGCGGACATCCTCTTAACAACTTTCCATATCTTGTCCATGCCTCATATAGAGTTTCATTTGGTTTCTGTGTAAACGTAACAATTTCTGCTTGAAGTCTTACGGCTTTAGATGCAGGAAAGAATTGTTTAAGAAATTTGTCAACTAAAACATCTCATGTATCAATCGCCCCTTCAGGTAACGATTCCAACCAATCTTTGGCTTCTCCCTTTAAAGTCCAGGGAAATAACATGAGATATATCTGTTCATCCTCCACTTCTCGGATTTTAAATAGTGTGCAGATCCTATTAAAGGCACGTAGATGTTCATTTGGATCTTCCTTCGGCGCACCACTAAATTGGCATTGATTAGTCACCATGTGTAGAATTTGTCCTTTGATTTCATAATATGGCGCATTAATGTCTGGATGAGTAATTGCGTGACCTTGGCTAGTGCGTTTAGCTCTCATTCGGTCTTCCATACTTAAAGGTTCCAGATTCTCCATAATTGAATTTGTTGAATCGGTATCACTAGATGATTCTGATTTAATGGTTCGTTCCTCAACAATCTCTGTTTGAATGATTGGTGGCTCCGGAGGAAAGTTTAGTGGTTCAGGATCTACGAACCGTTCCTGAATATTCTCCGAATTCTCAATTGTGAGGTCGGATTCAAAAAATGGATTATCGGAAATTTGAACTGAAGTACTTGGTCGACTGGATGACGATTCTAAAGAAAAATCAACGGCGGTAATATTTGCTAAATGTCTTGATCTAGTTACAGGTAGTGAACGTACAAAAGGTGGTGAACGTCTTGCTCGGTGCATTCACTGAATATCCTATTAGTTTTTAAAAGGAAAGAAAAATTTTAATAAGTTATCCAATTAATAGACTTTTCTGATTTTGCCCACGTTTCGAATAGCCAAAAGATGCAGCAGAGGGGCAGGATTCGTTTGGTCTCAATATAATTGAGGACTGTTTGGCTCCAATAACCCGGTCCACGTACAAATCCAACTATTACTACGAACCAGAAAATTTTGATGTCTATCAATTTAACCACTTAAAATAAATTTTCGTAATTTTAAGAAAATTTAGATAAGAAGTAGAATAAAAATCTATGTCCTAAAACTAGAATAGCGAGAAATAAGAAAGAAAAAGAGTTCGTCGGAAAAAGATTGAAAAAGAAAAATGGTTGAAAAATAAAAGGTGACGGAAAAATAAAAGAAACTTATAAAACTTAAAAATACTTGACTAACCTAACCTTATTACTACAACTAACTTAAAATTATAATCGCAAATTGAAATTACTAATTGGAATGATAATTGGTACATAGTAAAAGGTGTCTAAAAATATTAAAGCTTATAGGAAAAACTATATCCCAAATGGAAATAACTTAAAAAGAAACTAAAACTTAAAAAGGCGTCGCAAAATTCTAAAGTACCTAAATCTTAGTCTAAAGAAAAAGCACTTAAGGAATTCTACGGCAAAGCCTAAAAATCTAGAAGTAAAAATAACTATGGCAAAATCTAAGTTTAAAACTAAATATGAGCTAAAAATACAAATATTACGCTAAAACAATTAAAAAGGGACAAAATATAAAAATATACAAAAAGTTGTAAAAAGTACAATTTTTATAAAAATATTATTTTTATATTATTTATTTATTAAAACTACTAATTTTATAATTTAATTAAACTAATTAAACTAAATAATATAAATTAATTAAAACTTAAATTAACTACTAAATTAATTAATTATTTAACCCTAATACAATTTAATTAATAATAATTAATAATACTACGTAATAAATGCAGGATTAGGGCTTCTGTCGTGTGTCAGGTCCCCTCCGCGAGTCGCGGTATTTAAAGCATCAAACCCCGCGAGTCGCGGGGTTCAGAAATTCAGATGACAGCTTACTTTAAATTCGAAGCGTTTTTCTTTATTTATATTTTTTTTTTAATTTCTGTTTTTAATTTTCTGTTTTAATAAAAGTATTTATATAATAAAAACTTATATCTAAATAGAAATATTTTATAATTTTATAAATAAAAATCTTAAAACTAGAATTATATATATATATATATATATATATATATATATATATATATATATATATATATATATATATATATATATATATATATATATATATATATATATATATATTTTATGTTTTTAAATAAAAACAAAATACTTAAATAAAACTTATGTTTTTATAAAATAAAAACAAAGAAACTTTATAAAACTTAAATATTTATCAAACTCCTAAAAATATTTATATTTTTGTTTTTCTTTTTATATTTTCGAATATTTAAAACGTTTTTTTACAAAAACGAATTTTATAAAACGTTTTTTCTTAGGGAATCACTTGCTTATCATTCTTAGTCTAGACACGTTTTACTGCATTGACTGCATGAATAGTGTATAGAAAAAATTCTTATCTTAGCGTATCTGCTACTTTATATCTTAGCGTACCTGTTACTGTAACTTGGCCTGACAACTTCCGTAGATTCCTCCGTAACTTATGGGATTTTAGTATTATATATGCATATGTAAATTATGTATTGCAGAGTACTAATCTACATCCTATAATCTATTTCTTATCGAAAATCCTTCATCTGATCGTACGAGATGAATCTCGCAACCAGTTCGAGTCCATCAGATTTCGATAGCTATTTCGATAGTTATTCCGACAGCTATTTCGATATGGATTTCCACTCGAGCTCCGAAAGCAGAGTAACCAGAATGAATCGATCAGTTAGCCATCATCTATTCTGAATGAATTGGAAATGGGTTCGTAGTCGACTTAATCAATGGAAACGCGAAGAAGGCGATCATTTCCACTAACCAAATTCACCTCTTGACAATGAACCTAAAACGTTTACCGGCGAACCTGTTCGAGACACCATTTTCTCTCTCATTTCCAAGGTATCTCATCACGATCATATACTATCTCTGATTCTAAACCTCATTCATCCGCTCGTCCGAACCGACAATCATCCTGGTGTAATAGAAGAAGTTAACGAACTTCGCGCATAAGTTGTAGTCTTGGAAAATATGATGCAAAACGTACCAGCTTCATCCAAATCACTGGCACCAACAGTACCACCAACAACCCAAATTTCAATATCACATGCCTCAACATCTCAATCTATACCTCGAGTATAATCATCATTCTACATGACGTTCTACATCAGTTATCTTCGTTCGACATGGTGATTATGTAATCTCTAATGTTTTAGAGATTATTTATTCTAGTTCCAACCGAAAACTAAATGAGTTTAATATCATGTTAACTCATTAAATTCATGATTACATTTGAAGAAAATATATATGTATATATGTTTTCATAAAGATTGTAATTAAAAATTCTTTTGTACAAACTGTTAATAATAAAAATATTTTAACGGGTAGGTAATACTCGAGGAATACTTTAGATTTCACATTAATAAGTTACATTGTACATTCTTCGAATCTGATTCAACAGTCATTTACTATCCTACTTACATCCGC
Source organism: Rutidosis leptorrhynchoides (assembly GCF_046630445.1). Taxonomy (NCBI): domain Eukaryota; kingdom Viridiplantae; phylum Streptophyta; class Magnoliopsida; order Asterales; family Asteraceae; genus Rutidosis; species Rutidosis leptorrhynchoides. Next base: position 95,802,767 of record NC_092336.1, read on the forward strand.
ACATATACGTGTCCGTTCACCAAAGAACAACTATTTTCATTCAAATTTAGTTTCATAATTCGGATTTTGACCGATCAAAATCCAAGTCAAGATTTAACAGAAGACATCACTTTTAGATTCCTACATCCTTTCAAAAGCCATACTTTGAATTCAAAACTGTGCCAGATCCATTGGCGTGTTATCACCGAAAATAAATTTACAATACCTTTCCAAAATTAGCCTATTTTGTCACAGCTCCAGCAAATCAACTCCAACTTTCATTCGAATTAGCCTTATTATAACTTTGATATATAAGTTTGCCACTTGATTTCATCCTAAACAATCATTCGTATCTTGACGATTACCATCCGCGTTTAATCATCTAAAAACACAATTCTCTTGAAACCACCTTGGATTGATAACCGATGATTCAGGTATGGTAGCATTAAATGCAGAGGAAACAGCAAAATTATAGATGGTCTAAATGGCCAAGAGTTTGATGATAAAGAATGGAGTATTGGGAACAATCGATACAAAAATTAGTGCTGAAAAATGGATTGAGCTAACCATGAAGGAGACCAAGGATAAATACAAGGACCAAACCCTATATTCAAAGAATCCAAATGATTCAATGCCCGATGAAATCTTTAGAGAATATCATGCTCTGAGGTCATGTTAAATTCTTGCGGAAAATTTTTCTTCATCAACCTTCGAACTTAGAAATTCCAAAATATCATCATAAATATCTTCGATATTTCTGAGGATATTTTCATAAATATTCTTGTCCGAAATTATCTACCACTTCGTGTTTTCTGTATTCCACATATTGGAAACTTCTGTAAAATCTAAGTATAAATTACGAATGAATTGTGGAGAAGTGTTGGGAATTGAAGCATGGGTTAGTATAATATAATGACGCTCGGCCAACGTGATTATATTACAGTAAGTCATGCTGAGTTTCTAATAAAACGTGATGATGGTGCACAGTAGATCATACCATCAACATGTGTCATGTTACATAACTCTTTCATTCTGCTTAACTTCTAAACATATCAAGAAAATATATTCTTGATAGTTCTATTCTCAGTGATTCTGGTAATTTGATAAATCAAATCGTGCTATCACGTTCCTTCCTGCTTAGAACATTATAATCATTCGAAACTCTATATCTACGAATTCTGGACCATTATTCGCTTGATTTAGAATCGGGAAGAGAAAACAAGAGCATGGAGCTCTGAAACATAACAAGAAAAATATAGCCCAATAACAACACAGAAATTACAAACTGCGTATATCGATGCGTATAGCAATATAAAGACACGGGAGAATGAGAAATACAATAATCCCAAGATCATAGTAGAAGTAAACAGATTCTTCGAGAATAATCAATATGAAAGTCAGAAATATATCCAGAATTAAAAACTGGATGAAGCATATTGATTTATGATTGGGAAGAATGAATTAAAGTATAGAAAATGGGAGAGGTGGGAAATAATGGAACGGAAGAAGTTCATTTATAATACCAGACAAAGCAATCGAGGCAGATGATCGCATTTAATTAAGGAGATCTTAATTTCCATAAATCCCGAAGAATCAGATCTTTTAGATTTCCAAGATTTTCTTTTAAATCCCCTGAATTCCGGAAACCCACCGTGACTACGCCAATAATTAAATCTCTATCTCAATCTTTTGTGACAGCTTCACTCGTACGCTTCACATAATCGAATCGTTTTATCTATATTACTCAATGATGATAAAAATCTATTCATCAACTCATATTCGCCATGAAAACATTTTTATTGTTAGCCACGACTAGCTCACTCAAATTTCGGGACGAAATTTCTTTAACGGGTAGGTACTGTGACGACCCGGAAATTTCCGACCAAATTTAAACTTGATCTTTATATGATTTCGACACGATAAGCAAGGTCTGTAATGTTGAGTCTCAAAAGTTTTGAACTGTGTTCATGTATTCATTACCCCTCGACTGCTCTCGACGATTCACGAACAATCAAGTGTAAATAGATACGTATGAATATATATAGATGTAAAACAATTAAACTGTTTGGTTAATATGAAAATAAGTTATGAAATTTATTATACGACTTGATAACATTAACAAGGTATTAAAAGTATAAAGTCATATTTATTTATTTTAGATAAACACCTACATACTAAAATGTGCTTATATATATATATATATATATATATATATATATATATATATATATATATATCGAATTATTTAACAAATGATATTAGTATTCGATTACTGTCACGACTTATATTTAAACAAGTTAATTAGAATATTTGCCAAGTAGAGTAAACGCTAGTACGTAAATGATTCATATCAAAATATGTTATCATATAAGATTAATAATTAAATTTAAGTACAAGTTAAAATAGAAAAGATATATTATTTTTATTATAATTGTTAATATTAATATTCGTATTATTAATATTATTATTTATTTTATATATAAATATATAAAATTCGATATGTACCAGTAATATTATTAATATTATTGATAATTCTATTATTATTATTATTAGTTATTATCACTAATAAAATTAATATTAAATATTAATGTTTATATAATAAATGTCATTATATAATTAATATACAAATATATATAAACAATCGATATATATTGATACAAATACAGTTACATACATAAATACAGATACAAATACAAAATTCAATTATACATATATCAATACATATACAAAATATATATATATATATATATACTTAAATACACATACATAATTAAATGTATAGAAAAATATATATTAATATTTAAGGAATCCAAAGTCAAATTTAGATCCTTGTCAAACTATTTTAGATTGGTACTCGTTTATTCTAATTGATGAAATCACAACCAAAACAATCCAAATTCGGTTAACAATCCATATCACCTTTTATTTTATTTATTTTTTTGTGTACGATCGAGTATTGCCTGTAGAATTCTATTGAACTATAAGTCGATCATATTGTCAATATTATTAGCAAAATCACTCAGTCCCTACTTCCACCATCATTCATTTTTTTAGACAATCCACCATCATCACACCACCACCCTTCTTCCCAGCGATCAACCATTAAAGAATCACCACATTCAACGCAATTATATTAACCATCACCAAGAATATCTCCAACCTTCAACAAACCACTAGGTACCATATATATATACATACATATAGCATATAGATAGTTAAAAGCACACACACATTGCTTACTATGTATCTTGCTTGATCAAAGGTTTCGGTTTACAACTACTCAATTTCTCTTTCAGTAAACATCAAACCCACCCCACGATCACCTATGAACAACCACCATTTAAACTGCCCCAGGAACGCATCTAAAATCACTATAGTTGCTGTTGTGATCCTGTATTCTTGTTTGAAACCACCTTCAACCCACCATTATAAAAACCGTTTGAAGACACCACCTTCTTCGTTGTTTGTGTTGCTTTTAACAACGAGGCAAATGAGACGTTTGAAACATAAAGGAACCGTCAATGATAAAGTAATATTTATAATTCAAAAATGCAACCCATCATGTCCTTCTTTTTCTTCTATTGCCGACCCAAACTACTCCACTTGCTAGTCTTTTACTAATAAAAAAAAAAAGAGAAGGAATCAATCGAATACAAGAATGCAAGTTGGGTCACTTTTTTTTTCTCTCCTTTTGATGTCGTGTATATTCGTCATGGTGGGGGCTGCAAATGCCATTTTTTTATTAGGTCGTAGATATAAACAAATGCCATTTTTAGTTGTTTGGCCGATTTGGTTGCCACGTTACAAGTTGGGTCTATGTTTTGGATTTGGTTGGAAACAAGGATTGTGATGGTTTCAATATTTTTGTTTCAATATTGTTAATGTCGATTACCAGGTGTTCAAACCATATGAATGATATTTTTGTCTCTATGCATGGGACGTATGTTTATGAGAAATGGAAATATGAAATCTTGTGGTCTATTAAAATGATGGAAATGAATATTTATGTTAAACTAATGAACTCACCAACCTTTTGGTTGACACTTGAAAGCATGTTTATTCTCAGGTATGAAAGAAATCTTTCGCTGTGCAATTGCTCATTTTAAAGATATTACTTGGAGTCATTCATGACATATTTCAAAAGACGTTGCATTCGATTCGTTGAGTTCATCAAGATTATTATTAAGTCAATTATAGTTAGATATTATAAAATGGTATGCATGCCGTCCACTTTCGATTTAATGAAATATTGTCTTTTCAAAAACGAATGCAATGTTTGTAAAATGTATCATATAGAGGTCAACTACCTCGCGATGTAATTAACTGTTGTGATTAGTTTATAATCGATATGGACTTCGTCCGGATGGATTAGGACGGGTCCTTTCACTCCAAATTTTGTCCTTATTTTAGTATTGATGTCAAAGCTAAGGGGTATAAAATACTATTAAATTTTTGCAGGAAATACTATTAAATACGATACAATTTTACACAAGATATTTATTTATTTATAGAATGGATATACTTAAACCTTGCTACAACACTTATAGGCAGTGTACCTAATCGTACAGTAGTGTAGTTTTTAGTAAGTCCGGTTCGTTCCACAGGGAATCTTTTTTAAACAAAGCTCAACGCTATATTAGTTTACTTTTATAAAAATACAAACATATATATAAGTAATATTATTATTATAAAGGGGGGTTTTTACCGTTTAATGACCGGTTTGTCAATTTTAAAACTTTAGTCGCAGTTAAAACCAAATGTAAAATAATAAATAAATACAAGACTTAATTTTAAGCGTAAAGTAAATAACGATAATGAAATTGCGAATAATAAAAGTGCGATAAAATAAACTTGCGATAATTAAAAAGGACGATAATTAAAAGTGCAATTAAATAACAATAAATAAAAGTGCGATAATTAGAAGTGCAATTAAATAAAAAATAAAGGAAATTAAATATGAAATAAAAGAATTATGCTTATTTAAACTTCCGTAATCATGATGTTTGACGTGTTGATTTTAGTTTTATGCCCATGGGTTAATTGTCCTTTGTCCTGGATTATTTAATATGTCCGTCTGGTTTTTGTCCATAACAGTCCATCAGTCATAAATATAAAGTGCGAGTGTCCTCGTCAAATTATTCTTATACCCGAAGTTAAATATTCCAACTAATTGGGGATTTAAACTGTAAAAAGATTTTAATACTTTGTTTAATAATTACACCAGGTTGTCGACTGAGTGTAACCCAAGGTTTTAATATTTTGTTATCAATTATACCAAGTGTCCTTTGTACATAATTTCACCCCTGTTTTAATTATTCTAGTGGCTATTAATCCATTCCCGTGTCCGGTTAAATGAACGATTATTCGTACATATAAATACCCCGCCCATCGTGTCCGATTGAGTGATAGGGACGCCCAATTGTAAATCTTTATATTAACATTAACAAACTATCATTTAGTTAAACAAATATAAAGCCCATTAATAGCTCATAGTCTAATTTCCACAAGTGTCGTTCTTTTGTCCAAGCCCAAATTATGGTACAAAGCCCAATTACCCAATTTTAGTAATTAGCCCAACATCATGATTACTTCATATTTATTTATTTATAGAATGGATATACTTAAACCTTGCTACAACACTTATAGGTACTGTACCTAATCGTACAGTAGTGTAGTTTTTAGTAAGTCCGGTTCGTTCCACAGGAAATCTTTTTTAAACAAAGCTCAACGCTATATTAGTTTACTTTTATAAAAATACAAACATATATATAAGTAATATTATTATTATAAAGGGGGGTTTTTACCGTTTAATGACCGGTTTGTCAATTTTAAAACTTTAGTCGCAGTTAAAACCAAATGTAAAATAATAAATAAATACAAGACTTAATTTTAAGCGTAAAGTAAATAACGATAATGAAATTGCGAATAATAAAAGTGCGATAAAATAAACTTGCGATAATTAAAAAGGACGATAATTAAAAGTGCAATTAAATAACAATAAATAAAAGTGCGATAATTAGAAGTGCAATTAAATATAAAATAAAGGAAATTAAATATGAAATAAAAGAATTATGCTTATTTAAACTTCCGTAATCATGATGTTTGACGTGTTGATTTTAGTTTTATGCCCATGGGTTAATTGTCCTTTGTCCTGGATTATTTAATATGTCCGTCTGGTTTTTGTCCATAACAGTCCATCAGTCATAAATATAAAGTGCGAGTGTCCTCGTCAAATTATTCTTATACCCGAAGTTAAATATTCCAACTAATTGGGGATTTAAACTGTAACAAGATTTTAATACTTTGTTTAATAATTACACCAGGTTGTCGACTGAGTGTAACCCAAGGTTTTAATATTTTGTTATCAATTATACCAAGTGTCCTTTGTACATAATTTCACCCCTGTTTTAATTATTCTAGTGGCTATTAATCCATTCCCGTGTCCGGTTAAATGAACGATTATTCGTACATATAAATACCCCGCCCATCGTGTCCGATTGAGTGTATATGGTAATTTATAGGGACGCCCAATTGTAAATCTTTATATTAACATTAACAAACTATCATTTAGTTAAACAAATATAAAGCCCATTAATAGCTCATAGTCTAATTTCCACAAGTGTCGTTCTTTTGTCCAAGCCCAAATTATGGTACAAAGCCCAATTACCCAATTTTAGTAATTAGCCCAACATCATGATTACTTCGTTTTAAATAAGCATAATAATAACTTATCTACGAGACATTAATATAAAAAGGTTGAACATAACTTACAATGATTAAAAATAGCGTAGCGTTACACGGACAGAATTTCGACTTACACCCTTACAACATTCGCTAACATACCCTTATTATTAGGATTAAAATTAAAATTAAAATATAAATTATAAATATATATATTTTACGTATGAATGAGGAGAAGAAAAAGATGGTTTTTGCGATCAGAATTCGGTTGCTTTTATAGGGATTTTTGAAACTTGGGGCTCCGCGACTCGCGGCCTTTTTGGCCTTCAAACTCCGCGAGTCGCGGAGTTTGCAATTACAGCTCACTCTGGTTTGGAGTCTTTTTTGCCGACGGTTTTTATTATTTATTATAATATATAAATAATTATAAGAATTATTTAAATATTATATTATATTTATGTGCATAGTTGACTTGTAATTTTTAGTCAATTGCGTCGAGCGTTGAGAGTTGACTCTGGTCCCGGTTCCGGATTTTCGAACGTCCTTGCGTACAATTTTATATTTTGTACTTTGCGTTTTGAATCTTGTACTCTTGTAATTTCGAGACGTTTCTTATCAATAATTGGAACCTCTTTGATTGTCTTTTGTACTTTTGAGCTTTTTGGTCGTTTGTGTCTTCAATTCGTCGAATCTGTCTTTTGTCTTCACCTTTTATTATTTAAACGAATATCACTTGTAAATAGAACAATTGCAACTAAAAGCTTGTCTTTCTTGAGGAATAATGCTATGAAATATATGTTCGTTTTTAGCATTATCAAGTATGCAACAGCGGAAGCTCTTAATAATCACCTGAGAATAAACATGCTTAAAATCTCAACAAAAATGTTGGTGAGTTATAGGTTTAACCTATATATTATTAAATCATAATAATAGACCACAAGATTTCATATTTCAATATACATCCCATGCATAGAGATAAAAATCATTCATATGGTGAACACCTGGTAACCGACATTAACGAGATGCATATAAGAATATCCCCTATCATTTCGGAAAATCCTTCGGACATGATAAAAACGAATTCGAAGTACTAAAGCATCCGGTACTTTGGATGGGGTTCTCTAGGCCCAATAGATCTATCTTTAGGATTCACGTCAATTAGTAGACCGGTTTACTAATTCTTAGGCTACCAAGCAAAAGTGGCATATTCGGCTTCGATCATTCACCCATATAATGTAGTTTCATTTACTTGTGTCTATTTCGTAAAACATTTATAAAACTGCATGTATTCTCATCCCAAAATATTAGATTTTAAAAGTGGGACTATAACTCACTGTCACAGATTTTTACTTCGTCGGGAAGTAAGACTTGGCCACTGGTCGATTCATGAACCTATAAAAAATATGTACATATATATCAAAGTATGTTCAAAATATATTTACAACACTTTTAATACATTTTGATGTTTTAAGTTTATTAAGTCAGCTGTCCTCGTTAGTAAACTACAACTAGTTGTCCATAGTTAAATGTACAGAAATAAATTGATATATATTATTTTGAATCAATCCACGACCTAGTGTATACACGTCTCAGGATAGATCACAACTCAAAGTATATATATTTTTGGAATCAACCTCAACCATGTATAGCTAACTCCAACATTACTGTATATAGAGTGTCTATGGTTGTTCCAAATAATATATATAGATGGGTCGATATGATATGTCAAAACATTTGCATACGTGTCTATGTTATCCCAAGATTACATAATATATTAGAATACATGTATAATACAATATAAGTTAGCTAGGATATGATTTGTATAGAATTGTTACAATAATTCCCGTAGCTACAACAATCAAAAAAATATCCAATCTTGTTTTACCCATAACTTCATCGTTTTAAATCCGTTTTGAGTGAATCAAATTGCTATGGTTTCATATTGAACTCTATTTTATGAATCTAAATAGAAAATTATAGGTTTATAGTCGGAAATATAAGTTACAAGTCGTTTTTGTAAGAGGTAGTCATTTCAGTCGAAAGAACGACGTCTTGATGACCATTTTGAAAAACATACTTCCACTTTGAGTTTAACCATGATTTTTGGATATAGTTTCATGTTCATAAGAAAAATCATTTTCCCAGAAGAACAACTTTTAAATCAAAGTTTATCATAGTTTTTAATTATCAAACCCAAAACAGCCCGCGGTGTTACTACGACGGCGTATGTCCGGCTTTACGGTGTTTTTCGTGTTTCCAGGTTTTAAATAATTAAGTTAGCATATCATATAGATATAGAACATGTGTTTTGTTGATTTTAAAAGTTAAGTTAAAAGGATTAACTTTTATTTGCGAACAAGTTTAGAATTAACTAAACTATGGTCTAGTGATTTCTAGTTTAAACCTTCGAATAAGGTAGTTTTATATATATGAATCGAATGATGTTATGAACATCATTACTACCTCAAGTTTTGTGGATAAACCTACTGGAAAAGAGAAAAATAGATCTACCTTCAAAGAATCCTTGGATGGCTTGAAAGTTCTTGAAGCAGAAGCATGACACGAAAACAAGTTCAAGTAAGATTTCCACTCGAAATAAGATTGTTATAGTTATAGAAATTAAATCAAAGTTTGAATATGAATATTACCTTATATTAGAAAGATATCTTACTGTAAATAAGAAAGATTTCTTGAGGTTGGATGATCACTTTACAAGATTGGAAGTAAGCTAGCAAACTTGGAAGTTTTCTTGATTTTATGAAACTAGAACTTATAGAATTTATGAAGAACACTTAGAACTTGAAGATAGAACTTGAGAGAGATCAATTAGATGAATAAAATTGAAGAATGAAAGTGTTTGTAGGTGTTTTTGGTCGTTAGTATATGGATTAGATATAAAGGATGTGTAATTTTGTTTACATGTAAATAAGTCATGAATGATTACTAATATTTTTGTAATTTTATGAGATATTTCATGCTAGTTGCCAAATGATGGTTCCCACATGTGTTAGGTGACTCACATGGGCTGCTAAGAGCGGATCATTGAAGTGTATATACCAATAGTACATACATCTAAAAGCTGTGTATTGTACGACTACGAATACGGGTGCATACGAGTAGAATTGTTGATGAAACTGAATGAGGATGTAATTATAAACATTTTTGTTAAGTAGAAGTATTTTTATAAGTGTCTTGAAGTCTTTCAAAAGTGTATTAATACATATTAAAACACTATATATATATATATATATATACATTTTAACTGAGTCGTTAAGTCATCGTTAGTCGTTACATGTAAATGTTGATTTGAAACCTTTAAGTTAACGATCTTGTTAAATGTTGTTAACCCAATGTTTATTATATCTAATGAGATATCATAATATTATGATATATTAATATATCTTAGTATGATATATATACTGTTAAATGTTGTTACAACGATAATCATTACATATATGTCTCGTTTCGAAATCATTAAGTTAGTAGTCTTGTTTTTACATATGTAGTTTATTGTTAATACACTTAATGACATGTTTACTTATCATTTATCATAATTAAACATAGTGTATCAATATCTTAATATGATTCATATGTAATTAGTAAGACGTTGTTTAAACGATAATCGTTATATATATCGTTTCGAGTTTCTTAATTCAATAAACACAATTTTATGTATATAATTCATTATTAAAATACCTAATGAGATACTTACTTATCATAATATCATGTTAACTGTATATATAATCATATATATGTCATCATATAGTTTTTACAAGTTTTAACGTTCATGAATCACCGGTCAACTTGGGTGGTCAATTGTCTGTATGAAACCTATTTCAATTAATCAAGTCTTAACAAGTTTGATTTCTTAACATATTGGAAACACTTAATCATGTAAATATCAATTTCATTTAATATATATAAACATGGAAAAGTTCGGGTCACTACACTTCGGACCTGTTTCGTTTTACTAATTTTCTAGGGATATATGATGTTCCTCTAATATGAGCCGTTGTTTTCACAAATGGTTTAGAAAAACATGGTGGCTTAGAGGTTCCCGGGTTATTGTTACAACTTAAGAAATACGGGTGTTGATGATACATATAGAGTTCATCGGGGTTGGAATCAGGTTTCTCTATTTTGATACCCTTTCCCTTATTATTTTCTTTTGCTTTTTCAAATTGGGTCGAGGTAATTTCTATAACATCATCAGAATCCTCATCGGGATCCGATTCATCGGAAAATTGGTAATCTTCCCAATATTTTGCTTCCTCGGTGGAAACACCATTGATCATTATTAACTTTGGTCCATTGGTTGAGGATTTTCTTTTATTTATCTATTTTTCTGTGGTTCCTAATATTTCCTACTCCGGAACCTCTTCTTCCGGTTCCTCTTCTTTCGGTTCCTCCTCTTCCGGTTCCTCTTCTTCCGGTTCCTCATCAGGAATTTGTGAATCTTCCCAAAATATATTCGACTCTTCATTATTATTAGGTGAGTCGATGGGATTTGTACTAGAGGTATACATCTATCACACAATATCAAACACGTTAAGAGATTAATATATTACATAATATTTACATGTTAATAATATATATTTTCCAACAAAAAGTGCTAAGCAATCGTTCTTAAAGAAAACACGGTCGAAATCCAGACTCACTAATGCATCCTAACAAACTCGGTTAGACACACTCTAATGCAATTTCTGGTTCTCTAAGACCAACGCTTAGATATCAACTGAAATTTCCCATTCATATAGATTATAAATGTTCCATATTAATTAATTTCGTCGCGAGGTTTTGACCTCTATATGAGACGTTTTTCAAAGACTGTATTCATTTTTAAAACAACCATAACTTCTATTTTATCGATAAAGGTTTAAAAAGCATTACATAGATTCTCAAATAATGATAATCTAAAATATACCGTTTACACACGACCATTACATAATGGTTTACAATAAAAATATATTACATCGAAATAAGTTTCTTGAATGTAGTTTTTACACAATATCATACAAGCATGGACTCCAAATCCTGTCCTTATTTTAGTATGCAACAGCGGAAGCTCTTAATAATCACCTGAGAATAAACATGCTTAAAACGTCAACAAAAATGTTGGTGAGTTATAGGTTTAACCTATATATTATCAAATCATAATAATAGACCACAAGATTTCATTTTTATAACATATCTCATATCAGGCATTTCGCAAACTGTATAGAGAAAAAAATCATTCATATGGTGAACACCTGGTAACCGACATTAATAAGATGCATATAGAATATCCCCATTATTCCGGGACACCCATCGGACATGATAAACTTGAAGTACTAAAGCATTCCAAATTCCAGAATGGGGGTTGTTAGTTCCCGTAGATCTACCTTTAGGATTCGCGTCAATTAGGGGCCAGTTCCCTAATTCTTAGGCTACCAAGCTAAAAAGGGCATATTCAGTCTAATAATTCAACCATAGAATGTAGTTTCGATTACTTGTGTCTATTTCGTAAAATATTTATAAAACTACATGTATTCTCATCCCAAAAATATTAGATTTTAAAAGTGGGACTATAACTCACTTTCACAGATTTTTACTTCATCGAGAAGTAAGACTTGGACACTGGTCGATTCACGAACCTATAACAAATATGTACATATATATCAAAGTATGTTCAAAATATATTTACAACATTTTTATTACGTTTTAATGATTTGAGTTTGTTTAGTCAGCAGTCCTCGTTAGTAACCTACAACTAGTTGTCCACAGTTAGATGTACAAAAATAAAGCAATATATATTATCTCGAATCAATCCACGACCCAGTGTCTACAAGTCTCAGACTTTATCACAACTCAAAGTATATATATTATTTTGGAATCAACCTCAACCCTGTATAGCTAACTCAAACATTATTGCATATAGAGTGTCTATGGTTGTTCCGAAATATATATATATATATATGGGTTGATATGATATGTCAAAACATTGTATACGTGTCTATGGTATCCCAAGATGTCATAATATGTATAATACAATATAAATTAATTAGGATATGTTTAGTCTAGGTTTGTTACAAAATTTTCGTAGCTAAAACTAGCAAATTTATCCAATTTTGTTTTACCCGTCATTTCTTCGTTTCAAATACGTTTTGAGTGATTCAAGTTGCTATGGTTTCATATTGAACTTAAGTTTTTGAATCTAAATAGAAAAAGTATAAGTTTATAGTCAGAAATACAGGTTACAAGTCAATATTATAAGAGGTTGTCATTTCAGTCGAAAGAACGACGTCTTGATGACCATTTTGAAAAACATACTTTCACTTTGAGTTTAACCATGATTTTTGGATATAGTTTCATGTTCATAAGAAAAATCATTTTCCTAGAATAACAACTTTTAAATCAAAGTTTATCATAGTTTTTAATTAACTAACCCAAAACAGCTCGCGGTGTTACTACGACGGCGTATGTCCGGTTTTATGGTGTTCTTCGTATTTTCAGGTTTTAAATCATTAAGTTAGAATATCATATAGATATAGAACATGTGTTTAGTTGATTTTAAAGGTCAATTTATAGGGATTAACTTTATTTGCGAACAAGTTTAGGATTAACTAAACTATATTCTAGTGATTACAAGTTTAAATCTTCGAATAAGATGGTTTTATATGTATGAATCGAATTGAAAGGACCCGTCCTAATCCATCCGGACGAAGTCCGTATCGATTATAAACGATTCACAATAGTTGATTTCATCACGAGGTACTTGACCTTTATATGATACATTTTACAAACATTGCATTCGTTTTTGAAAAGACAATATTTCATTACATCGAAAGTTGACGACATGTATACCATTTCATAATATATCTAACTATAATTGACTTAATATTAATCTTGATGAACTCAAAGACTCGAATGCAACGTCTTTTGAAATATGTCATGAATGACTCCAAGTAATATCCCTAATATGAGCAAATGCACAGCGGAAGATTTCTTTCGTACCTGAGAATAAACATGCTTTAAAGTGTCAACCAAAAGGTTGGTGAGTTCATTAGTTTAACATAAGTAACCATTATCATCATTTTAATAGACAACAAGATTTCCATATTTAGTTCTCATAAATATACGTCCCATGCATAGAGACAAAATATCATTCATATGGATTGAACACCTGGTAACCGACATTCACAATATACTTATAAGAATATCCCCATCATTCCGGGATCCTCCTTCGGACATGATATAAATTTCGAAGTACTAAAGCATCCGGTACTTTGGATGGGGCTTGTTGGGCCCGATAGATCTATCTTTAGAGTTCGCGTCAATTAGGGTGTCTGTTCCCTAATTCTTAGATTACCAGACTTAATAAAAAAGGGCATATTCGATTTCGATCATTCAACCATATAATGTAGTTTCGATTACTTGTGTCTATTTCGTAAAACATTTATAAAAATTGCGCATGTATTCTCAGCCCAAAATTATAAAAGGGTAAAAAGGCAAATGAAACTCACGCGTATAAATATTGTAAAACAGTTAATAAAGCATTTGCATGTATTCGCAGTTCAAAATATATTTTAAAAGCATTTAATAAAGCAGTTGTAAAAACAGCGCATGTATTCTCAGTCCCAAAAATGTAAAGAGTAAAAGGGAATCAAATGAACTCACCTATTATATTTTGTAGTAAAAATACATATGACTATACTGAACAATGCAGGGTTGGCCTCGGATTCACGAACCTATATCAATTATATATATTAACACATTGTAATCGAACAAAGTTTATATATATATTTTATAATGTGTTGATATTAATATGTTTATGTATAATTATATTAGTACCTATAATATGTTATGTTATATATAAAATACATAATTTAATGTTATAATAATAGGTTAGTTAAGATATAAAAACATAGTAACTTGTAATATTATTATACTTATGCTATAAGTAATAATTATAAATAATATCCGTTGTAATGAAAATAATAATACTTTTAGTAACTTTAGTTAAATCAATAATAATGATAATAATAATATTAATGTTAAAAATGATAATTATAATAATAATACTAATAATATTGATAATAATAATAATAGTAATAATAATGTTAATAGATATAATGATAATAAAATATATGTACAATATGTTATTACTAATAATAATAATGATAACAAATAATACCTTAGAAACATTAAAAAGGAATAAATTGCCCGGGACGGGACTCGAACCCGAGACCTCCCGCTAGTCACCACCACCCCCTAACCATTCGAGCTAAATTGTTTTTCTGATTAGTTCACAGACCAAATTCTATTTAATCTGTTCATTCTTGTTTCCCTTATTTCTTCTTCTTCATTTATCAATTATCATTATCATCATCAATATCTTATATATCATCAATTCATATTCGTTCGAGAATCATCATCTAATATCATTTATATCTATCATAACCATTACCATCATTTTAGCATGATTATCGTCATCATCTCCTTATCATCATTATCATATACCCTCGGAATCAATCATCATGACATTCATCACCATTCACGATCATTATTATAATCCATTACCATCGTGTGTTAACAGAAAATGCAGGAGTGAAACGTAGCAGCTTGTGAGAGAAAGAAAGAAAAAAATAAATAAATAAAAGTAGTAGGTTTCATGGGTTTTGGTGGGTGTTTGTTTCGACTTCAACAGACGAAGAATATCAGAAGCAGCAATCCGAACAACGACAACATGGTTTAGATGATCGTATAAGGCGAACAAGAAAGTAGTAGCTTCTTCTATAAAATGCAGCAGGTTTTAGGTGTTGAACAACAAAAAGAAAAAAAAAGAACGGGCAAAGCAGTGGCTGCAGTTTGGGCTAAATATACCTAGACAGCCCAACAGAAAACAAAGGCACACGGCCCAGTCTAAACTCAAGAGCCTAAAACAATTTAGGTTCAGCCCGTTTAAGACCCCAATTAGCAAACATGTCCCGGTGGTTTGTCATCCCAACTGAAACACGTAGGACTACTCTATTAGTTTATCGAGTCAAAAAAAATATCACGGGTTATAAAGGAGCAATGGTGGCCCTCTAAATATTTTGTACAGCTCAACTTTCACTTTTAATTAATAATCAAGTGGGGTAACTAGTTTGGTATATGTTGGCCATGATAAACAAACTCGTCCCACATGCAAATCATTTTCTAATCGTCAAATTTTCTTAACCGATACATAATTAAAGTTGTGGAGCAAGTTGTCTAGTGGGGCATTATAAAACTTGTAGATGTTGGCTAAAGAAAGAAAGAATATCGATAGTGGTTCAATTCATTCCACTTTATAAATTTTAAAATAGAAATATGAAGCTGTAACTGATCAGAATCGTTGCAACAATGGTTGGTCGATGGTGTGGTTCGATCATGATTAAACAGAAAGTATTGTAGCCGTATCATTCTAATGGTGTTGGAGGTAGTTGAAAGGTAGTTGGTGATTACAAAGAAACCAAAATTCAGCGGTTAGCAATAGAAGATATAAGATGGTAGCGATGTGGTTTCACCTTGAATAAAAATAAAAGACAAAGAAGAAGTAAACCCGTAGCAGCTGCAGTGATGTTTGTTCTCGGATGGTGATGGGATCATGCTGATCATGGTGTTTGTAGTGACCGGTAATTTGCAGGAGGTGGTGACTTGAAGATGTTTGATGATCGATGGTAACCAGTGTCGATGAAGAAGAAGATGAAAGTGATAGTGTAGGTGTGAAATCTCTATATGCATATAGGAAGGGATATATAATATAACTTGATGTATGAATGTTTACATGTAATATTAATATGCAAAGTGTAAGTTAAAAACGTACGGGAACACTTTTCTATTTTATGAGCAATTCAATATCCGTGAAGTTTTCTTGTCCTATGCTACCGACACCACATAAAGAAGAGAAATAAATAAATAGGTAATTGATATGGATTTACTAATTTGTTGTCATTTTAATACAGAGTACAAAGTTAAATCAAATAGGTGTCTTAAGACTTCTAGTCGATGATAGCATCAAGAAGACAAATGACAAAATTTATTTGATCCTTGGTTTGTTGTTTTAGTTGCATGAATATATGTATACATGTTGTGTGTGTGGTTTGGATAAAAGAAATCAAACATTAAGCAATAATAGATCTAATTGGTGATCCATATGCATGTATGTCACATAATATATATAATATTATAAGGTAATAATAATAATGCTTAAATAATAAAAGTAATACTCAATATACTTTTCATATTTATATATAAGTTCATTTTAATAATAAATTTATTATAACTTATACAATTAATTCTAAATATTAGATAATTTAATATTTCAAATAATATTTAGAATTGGTATATATATATTTATATATTTAAATATATATGTATCCATTTACAAATAGTTATTCGTGAATCGCCGAGAATAGTCGATGGGTAAACTGAATATATGAACATCGTTTCAAAATTTTCTAGACTCAACAATACATACTTTGCTTATCATATCGAAATCATATAAAGATTAAGTTTAAATTTGGTCGGAAATTCCCGGGTCGTCACACGAATGATGTTATGAACATCATTACTACCTTAATTTTAGTAGGTAAACCTACTAGAAATGAGAAAAATAGATCTAGCTTCAAAGGATCCTTGGATGGTTTGCAAGTTCTTGAAGCAGAATCATGACATGAAAACAAGTTCAAGTAAGATTTTCACTCGAAATAAGATTGTTATAGTTATAGAAATTGAATCAAAGTTTGAATATGAATATTACCTTGAATAAGAAAGATAACCTACTGTAATTAACAAAGGTTTCTTGATCTTGGATGATTACTTGGAATGGATTTGAAAGCTTGAAAGTAAACTAGTAAACTTGAAAGTGTTATTGAAGTGTTCTTGAGTAGTTGTTTTGTAGGTTGATCAAAGGTTGGATTTATGAGCTAGATTGATGTAGATTTTGATGAATATGATGAAGAACACTTAGAACATCGTCTTGAAACAAGAGAGAGAGATCAAATTGATGAAAGAAAATTGAAAAATGCAAGTGTGTGGGTGAGTGAAATGGGACGTGAACCATGGTGTCCATTTAAGCAAGTTGTAATTTGATTTTTAGTGAATAATTCATGCTAGTAGCCAAATGTTTGGTTCCACATTTTTGTTGACTATCTAGGGCTGCTAAGAGCTGAATTATTATGTGTATATACCAATAGTATATATGTCTAGGAGCTGGGTATTGTACGAGTACGAATACAAGTGCATACTAGTAGAATTGTTGATGAAAATGAATGAGGATGTAATTGTAAGTATTTTTGTTAAGTAGAAGTACTTTGATATGTGTCTTGAAGTCTTTAAAAAGTGTACTAATACATCTAAATACACTACATGTATATACATTTTAACTGAGTCGTTAAGTCATCGTTAGTCGTTACATGTAAGTGTTGTTTTGAAACCTTTAAGTTAACGATCTTGTTAAATGTAATTAATTCATTGTTATTATACTTAAATGAGATGTTAAATTGTTATGTTAATATGATAACATGGTGTATGAATATATCTTAACATCATATATATATATATATATATATATATATATATATATATATATATATATATATATATATATATATATATATATATATATATTAAAATACTGTTACAACGATAATCGTTATATATATATATTGTTTCGAAATCCTTAAGTTAGTAGTCTCATCTTACTTGTATAGTTCATTATTAATACACTCAATGATATACTTAATTATCATTTTATCATGTTAAATATAGTATATCAATATCTTATTACAATACATATGTATTTAGTAAGACGTTATTATAACGATAATCGTTATGTATATCATTTCGAGCTTCATAATTCAATATTCTCATTTTTATGTATATCACACATTGTTAATATACTTAGTGAGATTCTTAGATATCATAATCTTA
This sequence comes from Rutidosis leptorrhynchoides, assembly GCF_046630445.1. Lineage (NCBI taxonomy): Eukaryota > Viridiplantae > Streptophyta > Magnoliopsida > Asterales > Asteraceae > Rutidosis > Rutidosis leptorrhynchoides. Next base: position 95,821,361 of record NC_092336.1, read on the forward strand.
TGTTAACCATATATATGCCCATATATATATATATATATATATATATATATATATATATATATATATATATATATATATATATATATATATATATATATATATATATATATATATCATCATGTCGTTTTACAAGTTTTGAAGTTCGGGAATCGCCAGTCAACTTGGTGGTCAATTGTCTACATGAAACTCATAACAAATAATCAAGTCTTAACAAGTTTGATTGCTTAACATGTTAGAAATATTTAATCATATTAATATTAGATATCATTTAATATATATAATTATGGAAAAGTTCGGGTCACTACACTTGTCTGCCAGGTGTCCTCTGCCAGCTACAGCATTGCCCGTCATGTGGCCGCTACCTATGCGCGCTTATAGGAATAGCGCGATGGTAATAAGTATAGCGCTTCAGGCCTTGGTGCACTCGGGTAATTCCTAGTGGCGATGCTGTTTGATACGCTACACGAGCTGATTGGGTATGCGTATCATTAGATACATTTTACAAACATTGAATTCGTTTTTAAAAGACAAACTTTCATATCTTCAAAAGTTGACAGGCATGCATACCATTCCACAATATATCCAAACTATAAATGACTTAATAATAATCTTGTTGAACTCAATGACTCGAATGCAACTTCTTTTGAAATATGCCATGAATGACTCCCAGTAATATCTCTAAAATGAGCAAATGCACAGCGGAAGATTTTTTTCAAACCTGAGAATAAACATGCTTTCAAGTGTCAACCAAAAGGTTGGTGAGTTCATTAGTTATCATAAACATTCATTTCCATCATTTTAATAGACCACAAGATTTCAGATATATAATTGTACACGTAACCCGAGTACAAAATAGTACGCATAACCTGCGAATTAAAAATCATTCATATGGTGAACACCTGGTAACCGACATTAACAAATGCATCTAGAATATCCCCAATATACAGGTACACTCATCTGTATATAAAATCGAAGTACTAAAGCATCCGTAACCCGGATGGGATGTGTCAAAGTCCATAGATCTATCTTCAGGATTCGCGTCAATTTGGGGGTCTGTTCCCAAATTCTTAGGCTACCAAGCTAAAAGTGTGATATCTAGTATAATAATTCAACCATAGAATGTAGTTTCAAGTACTTGTGTCTATTTCGTAAAACAGTTATAAAAGCAGCGCATGTATTCTCAGTCCCAAAAATATATATAAAAAGAGAGTAATGAAACTCACAATACTGTATTTCGTAGCAATTAAGCATATGATGACACTGAACAAGTGCATAGTTGACCTTGGATTAACAAACCTATATTAATTATATATATTTATATGTTGGTCAATAATTGTATAACAATTTAGGTCAGGTCATTGTGTATTACAATCCTAATACTCGAGATTATCATGCAAAAGTCAATAAAAGTCAATCTGACTAAAAATGATTTCCAAAATTTATACTTGTTTATTATATAACTTAAATATAGTCGTTTTATATATATTTAAATATATTTATCAGATTTTATTAAAGTAAATAATAAAAGTCATTTATTAATAGAAATTTATATTAAAATATATATATGATAAAAATATACTTTTATATATCTTAAGTAATAAAATTTATAAAGTTTACTTAATATCATAAAAATATAGTGGTATATATTATTAATGTAATTATATTACGTGTGATGAAAATATATTTGTATGACATATTTAAATTCTATAGATAATAATAATAATGAATAAAAGTTGTATTATTTTTGAAATAATAATAATTACTAATAATAGTAATAACAATATTTATTTACTAGTGATGAAATTAATTATAAAATGATAATTTTTAATAATAATACTAAAATGATAATAATAATGATATTTTATAACAACAATAATATTTCCATTAAAACGATAATTTTGATAAACTGATAGTTTTAACTTTAACGATACTTTTAATAATAATAATGATAATAATAAAAAAACGATATTTTATCTAAATCATAATTTTATCATTATTTTAACTGAATCATGATACTTATACTCATTATTTCTTACTTGACTTGTTTAATAGCTTTTAGTCCTCTTTTAAATCGCATTCATAATGATAATAATATTAGTCATAATAATTAGATGTTACTAATATTATAATGATAATGATACTAATAATAATAAATATTATAATAACATTAATGATATTACTAATAACTATTTTAATGATAATAATAATAATAATAATAATAATAATAATAATAATAATAATAATAATAATAATAATAATAATAATAATAATAATAATAATAATCTTAATGATAATAACGATAGTAATACTAATAAAAATGACAATTTTTAATGATAACATTTATAATGATATTAATAATAATAATTATTATTAGTTAATAATAATAACGACTATAATAACGACGATAGTAATAATAATAATTATTTTAACAATAATACTTAAAATCATAGATAATTCAATTGGCTATATCTTTTAATCCGTTCATCGAAACCATACGCTTTCTAAATGAAAAGTTATTAATTTTCCGCCAGCTTTCCAACGACATGCATATCATATACCTTATCCTAGTAGCATATGTATTAAATTCAGGATTCATCATAAACTATTAATCGACAATATTAAGCATACAAGCATGCCTAATCATATATACTCGAGCACTAGTCACGGATACACTATTAATGTATAAAAGTTAAGTTATGAGTGCTCACGTTTCAATATTGAGATTCAATATTGCAGGAAAGGTACGTAGACGCAACGAAGATTATAAACACTAGTTTGACCTCACGAGCATACCCCCGAACAATACCCATAACCTCCATAGTTATAACACATAATTTCCTTAGTCCTATCCTGTTCGAAAAAATTGTTTTGAAATAGCTCGAACATACCCTCGTCGTAGTATTTTATGTATAATACTAATAACATCACTCCTAATAATACTAATAATAATAATAAGATTAATAATCTTAATAATAATAAAAATAATATATATATATATATATATATAATACGAGAGAGATAGATAAGATATATGAATGAAAACTGGAACCAGTAATGCGTTTTATAGGACCTTTCACCCATCTACACCCCATGCGATCGCATGGGGTTTGTGGTTATAAGTCATGCGATCGCATGACTGACTCTGGCAGCTGGAATCCATTTAAATCCCTTGCCGACACTCGTTTTAAATTTAATTAATATATATATAATATATTTAATCTTTATAATTATTTAAATATTATATTATATTATATTATATTTACGTGCATAGTTACTTTGTAAATTTAGTTCCAATGACTCGTACGTTATCTCTCGACATATGTTCCGGTTTCGGTTTCTCGAACGCATTTTCGTACGCTTAGAAAACTGGTAGCTTGTGTTTTGTATAATTTACCTTTATAAATAACAAGACTCAAATCAATGAAAACTATCCCACTCAAAATGTAACTTATTCATTTGAGTGTTTTGGTCATTTGCTTCTTTTAATCAACGCCTCGTTATTGAACAAAGCATATTAGTTTAAATCAAAACGTTTTATGACTAAGTTAAAATATTTATTTTTATTTAGAATTATAATTTTATACATAATATATATGTTTGAAATATTTATCTAATAATATAATATTTGGCTTTTCAAAACTAATTACATTTCAAAGATTATTATATATAACTGTTTAAATAATAGCATTCACTATGTCGTATCACGTTTACGTTTTTGAAACACTATATATATAAATTTATAATATAAAGCTTTAATTGAATTCTTCTCATTCTATATAATCCTTTATAAATAACATATTACAATACTCAGTTTTTGAAATCATTTTCATACTTTTGAAAATAGATTAGTCGAATATTATGAAATCTAGTTCTCCACTAACTTTTGTCTAACCTACGTCAATTGACACATTTGTTCTTACTTGTAAATGACTTACCATTTATTCCGAATACTATTAAAAAGAAAAGGTTTCCTGAATCAAAGTGGACCTCTCAACAGAGATTCGTAATCATACAATGTAGCTGATAAATCAATCATTTGATATTATCTTCTAATTCCATCGATAAACATATTGAACCAAATACGTTCATGTAAAGTATTATGCCTAATACTTTGTTAACGTTTTCAAGTTATAATATATACATATAGATATATACATATATAATCATATTCATTTTTATAATGGTTCGTGAATCGTTAGAATTTGGTCGAGGTCAAATGAATGTATGAACACAGTTTAAAATTTTTGAAATTCAACTTAACAAACTTTGCTTATCGTATCGGAGTAATATAAAGATAAAGTTTAAATTTGGTAGAAATTTCTGGGTTGTCACAGTACCTACCCGTTAAAGAAATTTCGTCCTCGAAATTTCTTTATAATGGTTATGGCTGACAATAAGTATGTTTTCATGACGCATATGAGCTGAAAATTAGAGTTTCATCATCATTGAGTAATATAGATAAAACAATTCGATTTTGTGAAGAGTACGAGTGAAGTTATCACAAAAGAGTGAAACGAGTAACTGTAGGTTAGTTTTAACTGGTGACGTAGTCACTGTTGATTTCCGGAGTTCAAGGGATTTAGATAAGATTTGATTCTTCGGAAATTATGGAAATTAGGATCCTCTTGGTTAAATGCGATAATCTATCTCGATTGTTCTGTCGGATATCTCACTATAAATCCACTCCCTTCGTTCCTTATTTTCACAGCTCACACCTTCTATTCTTTCTCTCCCAATTCATACTTCCAACATATTCGTCAATATGCTCCATCCAGTTCTGATCCTTGATCTTATTCTAACTATCACAACAATCATCCTCCTATTCCAACTCCCACCGAAGGAGTATATTTACTTCTACTTCGCTCTTGGGGTAGTGGTTTTCATAATCTTTCCTTGCATTTGTCTTTCCATAATTATTGACATCTATAGTTAATGATCTTTTCTGTTTGCTGTGATTTTTACTCCCCTTTCTATTTCGGAGCTTCATGCTTTTGTTTTCTTTTCGCAAGTAACGGTCCAGAATTCGTAGGTATGGAGTTTCGAATCATCATAATATACAAGGTAGAAGGGGAAAGCAGTAGCATAATTTGATTTGTCAAATTACCAGAATATCCGAAAAAGACCGAATCATCAAGAAAATATTTTCTTGATATTTTAGAAGTTAAATAGAATGAAAGAGTTATGTAACATGGCGCATGATGACGTTATGGTCTGTGAATCATCATGTTCCATTTAGAAACTCAGCAAGACTTACTGTAATATAATCACGTTGATCAAGTGTCATTATATTATACTAACTCATGCTTCAGTTCCCAACACTATTTCAAACATTCATATTTTATACTCGAAGGTTTTAAAATTTAGAAACTAAAATAGTTTCTTTTATGATGTAACACAGATAGCACGAAGAGGTAAATGATTTCGGATAACAATCAGTATGAAGATATCTTCAGGAACGTCGAAGATATTTATAATGAAAGTTATGATGATATCTTAGAATTTCTAATATCAGAGGATGATGAAGAATATTGTTCGCAAGGGTTTAGAGTCAGGAGCAAGGTATTCGTTAATGACTTCAGCAGATACTGAATCATTTGGATTCTTTGAAGGCAGGTTTAGTCTTTGTGATATATCCACAGCCTCCTTCATAGTTTGCTCAATCTGTTTTCCAGTACCAAACTTTCTCTTTTTCTGAGCTTTGCCTACCCACTATTCTTTATCATCAAACTTTCGACTGTTAAGATCGTTTACAGTTTTTGCTGCTTCATCAGCATTTTTCCAATTTTGGAGAACTAGTTCGCAGTTCGGGGTGTTTTTCAAAAACTTCACATTCGAATTATATAAGTCTAGGAGATAGACGTTATATGTGTATGTATAACTGTTGGCGTAGAAATGCTGCGAGATTCAAAATACTGATTGCTAATTCCCAGTAGTTAGTATGACAATTATTGTTACAAGTTGTAGACGAGTACTTGATAAAGTTTTAATGAATAAGTATTGTGATTTTTCGTAGAGGCTTAAAGATCAATGCAGTTGTTGATAAGTTTACTGCTAATGTGGCGAGATATGAAAGGTTCCCCGGTAACAATGATGAAGGGGTAATTGTTATAATAAGGGTTATTCGAATGAACAATTGAAGGTAATTTGCTGGAGCTGTGACAAAACTCTCTATTTTGAAAAGAGTTTGAAAAGTTATTTTAGCTAATAAATGCCAAAGGGTCTGACACGGATACGTGTTAAACTATTTCAGGTACAAGATTGTGGGTAACATGTGGTTGGATCATTATCTCGAGTGTCTTCAGGAATTTCGAAGGGTTTGAACACAGATTGTAATTGTTAATATATATATGATGTTCTAGGATTTTGAATGATAAAACTAATTTTCTGGGTTCCATGAATGGAAATGATGTTCTAGTACAGTTTTGAAGTCAAAGTATAGCTTTGAAATATGTAGAAATCTAAGAGTGATGATTTCGGTTATATCTCGAATTAAATTCTGAGATTTCAAAATCAGAATATGTAATTAGATTTGAATGAGTATGGTTGTTTTGATTTCTATAAAAGAATGTATATTGTTGTGAAAGTAGGGAGTATAGTTGATGATTTGCTGAATCATAATCTATAACATATTAATTGTGAATTTTATATATCTCTCGGGTATTACCTACCCGTTAAAAAAAAATTCACAACTAATGTTTTGTACCAGAGAATTTTATTACCATCTTTATGAAAATATATGTATATTTTCTTCAGATGTAATACAGATTTAATGAGTTAATATTAAATTAGACTCATTTGATTTTCAGCTAGAACTAGAAATGAATAATCTTTAACATTAGAGTTTGCATAATCTTCACGGAGTATTTCACTATTGTGATCAACACTTCATTATTTTAATATTTCCTCAGTGAATCATGTTGATACTCATAGAATTCTTGCTAACTTCATAAGATATGAATGATGTTTCTTAGAAAGTTTCGAGTATATTGAAAGTTTAAAATCAAACATGTAATTGAATAATACACTTAGTTTATTATGAAACGGAATTCGTTGAGTTGAAACAGAGATTGTGGTTAACGATAGTTAAGTCGTTAATTGAAAGATTATAGCATATTAGTAATATGAATTTAACTGAGTAGTTTCTACCCTTTTTCAATTCATACATAATAGCTTAGTACGAAAAGATTTATGATGGTTTCAAAATTTATATATATAAGATATATATATATAAATTCTTCAGAGGAATTGAGTTAATACTTCCTAACTCGTTGATACAATATAATCGTTGTTGATTTGTAACGATGTCCACAGTGATTCTTGAACTGGCGTAGCTTGTGATGTTATAGGTGCTGCTAGTGCTGATAATGCTGACGGTACTGTTGATGCTGTTGGTAAAACAGGTCTAGCATGTAAATCGTGCACCATTTCCAATCAAAGTTTCTACTCTACCATTTCCGTTCACTCATCTAATTTACGGTCAGAATTAAATAATCTCTAAGACTTTGGAGATTACATAATCGCCGCAAAATATCTCTTCAATGAAGTCATGAATTGATACTTCATCGTTTATTGTCATTGATACTACTTGGTATCTACGGTGCGTATGACATTGATGCTCGAGGTACAGATTATGATGTTGATGTGTGGGATGCGGATGTTGTTGTTGGTGGTGATAATGGTACTGTTGATGTTGCTTATGGTGGTACAGTTGATGCTGGTGATGCTGCTATTGATGATGCATGTGATGCTTGCAAGTTGTGCATCATATTCTCCAAGGTCACTACTCGAGCACGAAGTTCGTTGACTTCTGCTAGTACACCGGGATGATTGGCGGTTAGAACGAGCGAATGAATAAGATCTAGAAGTTTAGATAATATATAATTGTGGCGGGATACTCGAGAAATGAGGGTGTAAATGGTGTTTCGGACTGGTTCGCCGGTAAGTGCTTCAGGTACTTCGCCGAGAGGGAAATTTGGTGGGTGGAAAGGATTGCCTTCTTCTTATCTCCATTGATTTAATCAGCTACGAACCCATCCCCAATCCATCCAGAATAGATGATGGCTAATAGGTTGATCCATTCCGGTTACACTACTTTCGGAGCTCAGAAGAATTTCCATATCGGAATAGCTGTCGGAATCCGATGAACTAGTTGAGGGATTCATCTTGTACGATTGGGGAAATGAATTTTCGATATGAGGAAGATTATAAGACTTAGATTTGGTATTCTTTAATCCATAAATTATATATGTATATATAATACCAAAATCCCATAAATTACGGAGGAATCTTTGAAATATGTCAGGCAAAGTTTACAGTAACAGATACGTTAAGATATGCATTAGCAGATACGCTAAGATATGAATTTTGTCTATACACTATCTATGCAATCAATGCAGTAAGATGTGTCTAGACTAAGAATGATGAGCATGTAATTTCCGACAAGAATGATAAGCAAAACTTTTTGACATGCAGGCACGGTCGAAGTCCAGACTCACTAATGCATCCTAACAACTATCAGTTAGGCACACTAATGCAAGACCTGGTTCACTAAGACCACCGCTCTGATACCAACTTTAACAACCCGTTCATATCGATTATAAATGAATTACAATAGTTGATTTCATTGCGAGGTATTAATCTCTAAATGATACATTTTACAAGCATTGCATTCGTTTTTAAAAGACAAACTTTCATATCCTCAAAAGTTGACAGGCATGCATACCATTCCATAATATATCCAAACTATAAATGACTTAATAATAATCTTGTTGAACTCAACGACTCGAATGCAACTTCTTTTGAAATATGCCATGAATGACTCCCAGTAATATCTCTAAAATGAGCAAATGCACAGCAGAAGATTTCTTTCAAACCTGAGAATAAACATACTTCCAAGTGTCAACCAAAAGGTTGGTGAGTTCATTAGTTATCATAAACATTCATTTCCATCATTTTAATAGACCACGAGATTTCAGATATATAATTGTACACGTAACCCGAGTACAAAATAGTACGCATAACCTGCAAATTAAAAATCATTCATATGGTGAACACCTCGTAACCGACATTAACAAATGCATCTAGAATATCCCCAATATACAGGTACACTCATCTGTATATAAAATCGAAGTACTAAAGCATCCGTAACCCGGATGGGATGTGTCAAAGTCCATAGATCTATCTTCAGGATTCGCGTCAATTTGGGGGTCTGTTCCCAATTTCTTAGGCTACCAAGCTAAAAGTGTGATATCTAGTATAATAATTCAACCATAGAATGTAGTTTCAAGTACTTGTGTCTATTTCGTAAAACAGTTATAAAAGTGTAACGACCCGGATTTTTTCGATCGTTTTATACATATGAGATTAATATTTACATAAATTAAACATTACCAACATGATAAGCAATCCAAATTGTTGAGTCTTGTGTTTTTGAAAAGAGTTTTACACAATGTTTGACCGTCCAATTTGACCGATGATATCACGAACTATATAACATACGATAATTATACAATTGTGTACATATACGTATTTATACATATTTCACATGATCTAAGGATGGTTTAACATATCATTGTGTACTAATAACAATGAGTTATAAGTATACTTTGAGACTACTAACTTAAGTTTTCAAAACGATAACTATAAGTAACGTTCTTTGACATATATACCTATAACTTATAATGCTTATACAAGTATCGTATAAATATGTATTTAATCACTTTTAAAGGGCTTATATACATAAAACAATATAAGTATATTTACAAAAGATAGCTATATTTGAATCCTCGTTCCGTTTCCTCAAGATTTCTGCAAGTATATCTAGGGTATATGTACCCGTATCATACCCAGCTTCTATACGTATTTACTATTAATATATACACATCACAATCACTTTATTAGTAGCCATGAGTCAGCAAATTTTGGATCTTAGCATGCATGATTAATCAATTTGGCATATTACAAGACTTTTACACAATATTACAAACTTATACATCATTTCACCACCATTTATACTTCATTCCATTTTCATTTTTACTACACATTTTCTCTAGTTAAAAACACCTACTTGTAAGCTTCATTCACCTCTAAGAAATCCAGCAAAAACTCTCTCAAGAATCACCTTAATAACCATCATATTAAGATCAAACAAGAACACTACAAGATACTACTTTCATTTCAAGTCTATATTCTAAGTTTACTTCCAATCTTTCAATCCAACTTCACCACTCTTTAGGATCAAGAGTTATACTTCCTTTCCAGTAGCTTTATCCAAGTAATTTGAGTTAGTAACCTTATTCATAATCTTATTCGATTCATATTTATATAGCTACCTTATTTTGAGTTATAAATTATAACAACAAGAACATAGTTTGGATGATTTCAAACTTGTTCGCAAACTAAATAGATCCTTCTAACTTGACTTTTAAAACACATCAAGACCTGTAGTATATCATAATGATATGCTAACTTAACAAGATACAACTTGATTTTACAAAGAACGCCTTAAAACTGAATCTACGTCGTCGGAGTGCAACCGAGGGCTGTTTTGGGTTGGATAATTAAAAATCATCTTAAACTTTGAATTGGAAGTTTATATTCTGGAAAAATGATATTTCTTATGAATATGTTAACATATAAAAATCTCATGGTTTAACTCAAAGTGTAAGTATTTTTAAAAATGATCATTTAGATGTTGTTTTTATGATGGAAATGATCACTTTCATAAGATTCACCCAAGTTTGACCTATAACCTATGATTTCGAATGTAAACCAAGGTATTTACAGTTCATATTCATAAATAATGACTCGATCCAAGAAAGTGGCAAGTTGAATCAACAAAAACGGAGTTGTATTGAAGAACTACGACCAAAACAAAATCGGGTATCCGAAGCTAGTTTAGCTACGAAAATATTTTGACTAAAACCAAACTAATCATATCTTGGCTAATTAACATGATATTTTATATATATTTACTCATGATTTGATTTTACATATTTCAGGACCACCCGTAAACAACACGAGAAGATTAATTATAAGACCTCATGATTGTATGCAACGCGTCATTTGACAACACGGTACTTTATGTACGCAACACGTCATTTGACAACACGGTACCATGGGCCAAGATTAATTCCGATCAATACAAATACGATGGGGTCTTTATTTATTTTATTGAGCAACTAATTGTGGACCACTAACATCGGACTGCTAACTACGGACTAATAGATATTAAAAGTATTATAAGTATATATGTAACGATTATTTGAAAAGAAAATATGTTGATATATTATATATATGGTTAGGTTCGTGATATCTATCGGAGACCAAGTCTTGTTAAATATCTTCAAGGCAAAAGTGAGTATATAGTCCCACTTTTAAACTCTAAATATTTTGGGATGAGAATACATGCATTTTTTGATTTACGTTATGGACACAAGTGATTAAAAATATATATTCTACGTTGAGTTGTACCACTGGCATACTTTCCTGTAACTTGGTAACTACTATTTACATGCGATATTGTAAACGCGAATCCTGTTGATAGATCTATCGGGCCTGAAAACCCCAATCGGACTGGACGACCAGTATTCAACGGTTGCACAGTACTTCGTTTCGGTGACTACACTTGGTACGGTGTAGTGAGATTTCATAATAAAGGGAATATACGACGTTGATTAAATGTTAAGTATGGTTATCAAGTGCTCAACCACTTAGAATATTTTTATTAAAACGTTTATGTATATTAAATCTTGTGGTTATAACGCTGCTAGCATTAAACCTATATCTCACCAACTTTATGTTGACGATTTAAGCATGTTTATTCTCAGGTGATAATTAAAAGCTTCCGCTGCATTATGCCGAATTTAAGCAGGATTTGGAGTATGCATATTTGTGTCAAAAATAAAACTGCATACCGAAAGATTTGTAATGTGAAATATGTTGGAAATCGTATTGTTATTATCAAATGTAAAGTTTGTAAGACTAAGATTATCGCTAAATGATAATCATTATTATGTTGTTTAAGCCTTTGGTTATAATAAAGGTTATGGTTTGTATCATAAAAACGTATGCAGATTTTGAAAAATGTCACATGTAGAGGTCGATACCTCGCAATGACACCAATAAGTACGTGACGTTTATAATCAATATGAACAGGATGCTAAAGGTGGTATCAAAGCATTGGTCTTAGAGAACTAGAAAATTTGCATTAGTGTGTCTTATCGAGTTTGTTAGGATGCATTAGTGAGTCTGGACTTTTGACCGTGTTTGATTTCGAAAACTATTGCTTATCCTTGTTGGTTAAAAATTAATATGTAAATATTATGTGGTACTAACGTGCTAGTTGTTGTGTGATAGATGTCTGGCTTAGAACTTGTTATCACATTCAGTGACTCCGAACCAGAATCCTCAGATAGTGTTCCAGTCATTAACCTATCCGATGATGAAAATGACACCTTTGGGGAAGACTCACAATTTCTGGATGAATCAATTGAAGAGGAACCGGAAAGTGATCCTGAGGAGGAAGAAATACAGGAAATTACGAAAGACAAGTTCGAACGAGGAAAGAAACGAAAGGCTACTGAGTTGGAAAATCCAAATCTCGAGTTTAGTGAGGATGTTGTGGCACCAACTCCACCAAATACTACCAACTCTATTCCCGCTATTCCTATTAGTTCTATCCCGGCATCCAGTTCTTCAGCCCCTCAGCCAAAACGCAGGGAGACAGCCAGGATAAGCGTTAAGCGATTTCCTGAACACAAACGTTTTGGGTATATAGGCTAAATGATGCGCTGTTGTTTTAAACCATGGGATCATATAACATTTTGAATAATATTACTAGTGTGGTTTGCTTGATGTTTGAGGTAAGGTAAGCATATGTAAAATAGTGAAGTGTGAAATGAAATAATTTTCCATGGTTGAGTATTATTTGGGTGGTAGTAATTGATTTCCGTACTAAGCTATTAAGTATGAACTTTAACGGGTATGTACTACCCTTGATATAATTATAAAATGCTAATAAGAAGAAAAGGCTTTTATAATAATAACTGATTCATATTATTAATAAGCTACGATGTACTGTAAATACACACTACATCTATAATATTCCATGTGAATAATTATTTTTTTTCATTCTTATTGAAGAATATGGCGCGATTGAACCGAATGACGGAACAAGAAATCAAGGAACTCATCAATCAGCGAGTGAACGACAGAATGTTATGGGTCGAGGCTGCAAGGGGTGCTGCAGTTAACCCAAATCCTCGTGTGGGATGCACCTACAAAACTTTTCAAGGTTGCAAGCCCTCATCATTCAGTGGAACAGAAGGACCGGTCGGTTTAACCCGGTGGATCGAAAAGATTGAGTCTGTGTTTAAAATCAGTGATTGTATTGAGAAGGACATGACCAAGTATGTATCGTGCACCTTACAAGATAGTGCACTCACGTGGTGGAAAAACTATGTGAAGGCCGTAAGAGGAGATGTATCTTATGATACTCCATGGGAAGAATTCAAAACAATGCTAATCAACGAGTATTGTCCAAGGAACGAGGTTAGGAAGTTGGAAGCTGAATTACGAAGCCTGAAAGTTGTTGGTACCGAACTCACCAACTACAATCAGCGATTCATGGAATTAGCTTCGCTATGTCCCGAATTGGTACCATCAGAAGAACGGAAGATAGAACTGTACAAAGTTGGTTTGCCTAAAAATGTCAAGGCAAATGTTACAGCATCGAAACCCAAGACTATTCATGAAGCCATCACTATGGCAAACGAGTTGATGGACCAAATTATTCTGGATAAGAACACCGATGTCAAGACGTCAGAAAACAAAAGAAAGTGTGAAGGTAATCATCAACAATCCAACAAGAAACAAGAAACCACGCAAGGTACGGGTAGTGGTTCAAGCTCAGGTTACAAAGGACGAAATCCTTTATGTAACAGATGCCACAAACATCACTCTGGTTATTGTAATGTGGTGTGCAACAATTGTAATCGAAGGGGTCATCTTGCTGAAGATTGTAAGATTACCGCTACAAATACAAATGGCACCAAGACTCCTGCCACCAATGCAAATAGAACTGCCTTGGCCACTGTTACTTGTTATGGGTGTGGGAAACAGGGTCATTTTAAGAGCCAGTGCCCGAATCCAGAGAAGAATAACGGACATGCACGTGGAAGAGCATTTATTATTAATGCTAGAGAGGCGTGTGAAGACCCGGAGCTTGTTACGAGTACGTTTACCATTAATAACTTATCAGCATCTATTATATTTGATACTGGTGCCTATAGAAGTTACGTGTGTAGAGATTTTTACGCTAAATTGAATTGTTCATCATTACCCCTAGATGCTAAGTACATGATTGAGTTAGCTAATGGTAAACTAATTAAAGCCGATAAAATTTGTCGTGATTGTAAAATAAATTTAGCCGGAGAAACGTTTAAAATTGATTTGATACCCGTAGAATTAGGAAGTTTTGATGTAATAGTTGGCATGGACTGGATGTCCAAAATAGGAGCTGAAGTTGTGTGTGCCAAGAAGGCAATTCGCATTCCTCGTAAGGATAAAACGCCAGTAATGATTTATGGAGAGAAGGGTAACTCAAAGCTAAAACTCATTAGCTGTTTGAAAGCCCAAAAGTGCTTGAAGAAAGGGTGCTATGCTATCTTAGCACATGTTAATAAAGTCGAAACGAAAGAAAAAGAGAAGTGCTTCAACGACGTGCCTGTAGCAAAAGATTTTCCGAAAGAGTTGCCGGGATTACCTCCATTTAGATTTGTAGAATTTCAAATAGATCTAGTACCAGGAGCTGCACCAGTGGCTCGTGCTCCATACAGACTTGCACCATCTGAGATGAAATAGTTACAAAGCCAGTTACAAGAATTACTGGACCGTGGTTTCATTCGACCGAGCACTTCACTGTGGGGAGCTCCGATTTTATTCGTCAAGAAGAAAGATGGATCCTTCCGAATGTGTATAGATTATCGTGAATTAAATAAGTTAACTATCAAGAATCGGTATCCACTACCGAGAATTGACGACTTATTTGATCAACTGCAAGGATTATGTATTTACTCGAAAATCGACCTAAGATCGGGCTATCATCAACTACGTGTCAAAGAAGAAGATATTCCGAAAACTGCTTTCTGGACACGCTACGGTCATTACGAATTTTTGGTCATGCTGTTTGGGTTGATGAATGCGCCAGCTGTATTCATGGACCTCATGAATCGAGTTTGTAGTCCGTATTTAGATAAGTTTGTTAGCGTTTACATTGACGATATTCTAATCTATTCCAAGAATGAGCAAGAGCATGAGCAGCATTTAAGGTTGGTATTAGAATTGTTAAGAAAAGAACAGTTATATGCCAAATTTTCTAAGTGTGTATTTTGGTTGAAAGAAGTGCAATTTCTTGGTCACGTTGTTAGTAGCAAAGGAATTCAGGTTGATTCAGCTAAAATTGAGGCCATTGAAAAATGGGAGACTCCTAAGACACCAACACAAATACGTCAATTTTTGGGCTTAGCCGGTTATTATAGAAGGTTTATTCAAGATTTTTCTCGAATAGCTAAACCATTGACAGCGTTAACGCAAAAAGGGAAGAAGTACGAGTGGACCTCTGATCAGGAGAGTGCATTTCAATTACTGAAGAAGAAGTTGACTACGGCGCCTATTTTATCGTTACCTGAAGGGAACGATGATTTTGAGATATATTGTGACGCTTCGCGACAAGGTTTTGGTTGCGTCCTTATGCAACGAAAGAAAGTTATTGCGTACGCATCCCGACAATTGAAGATTCACGAGCGAAATTATACGACGCATGATCTAGAACTGGGAGCAGTAGTGTTTGCATTGAAGATATGGAGACACTACTTATATGGGGTTAAATGCACTGTGTTTATCGATCATAAAAGCCTTCAACAAATTTTCGATCAAAAACAGCTGAACATGAGGCAACGTGTGATGACCCGGGAATTTCCGACCAAATTTAAACTTTAATCTTTATATGTTCCGACACGATAAGCAAAATCTGTAATGTTGAGTCTCGAAAATTTTGAAATCTATATTTATGTAATCAATTACCTTTTGACCATTTCCGACGATTCACGAACAATTGTTTATAACTAGATCTGTGTATATGTATATATAAATAATAATTCGAAATATAATTTAAAGTATTATAATTGTTATTGATATGTTAATTACTTATTAGTATTAATGTATTACTAGATCATTAAAATCGTTATCATTAAAGTAGTTATATTATTATCATTATCCTTATTACTAATATCATTTATTCATTATCAATATAAGTATCACTATAAAAATTTTCAATTATGTTGTTATTACTAATATGATCATTTATAAAAATTATGAATTTAATTATTATTATTAGTATTATTTGATATTACTATCATTATTTAATTTTATTAGTATTATTACTAACTCATTAACAGAATTATAATTAAATATTTATGTGTAACTAACTACTAATATTAATTAAGTTTAATATATAAGAATCTGTACTGGATCGATTTTGTTACCTATTCACATCTAAACTTTATTTGTTTTGTTTTTGTCTTCAAATTATTAGGTATCCCTTCTGTTAAATTTGCCTAAGTAAATGGAATATCGGCAGACCTCAAATCACAGACAACTTCCAAAAAGTTGTTAGCCATCAGGGTCAAGCTTTATTAATTTTCTTCTTCCTAATTTGTCTATATTCTGGCTCCTTTATTTTGTCGATTACATTATGCATTCTGTTAACAATCCCCTTCAACCTTTTAATTTTTTTTTTGTCTTTATTTATTTGTAATTGGATCTTGGCTCATATTCCATAGATACATAATAATCGTCCAAATTCATTTATGTAACTCAGTCATTCTCCACTTACAACGTACATACAACTTACAAAGATTATATACATATATACACATTACTTATATCAAATAAAACAACTCTTGCAAACATCTCCACTCTTAAACCACCACCTATGATCTATTGTTCTTAATTGCTTGTTGACATCACTATCACTTTTCATCGATCACCTCCATCCTTGACACCTCTTTTGGGTCACGACACCATGATCATTGCTACAACCCAAACCACCATTCGAAACCCTTGTTGTAATCTATTATAAACGTATGGAATATGGCAGGCTCGGTAAGTACCAACCCGAAAGAAACCAATCTACAGGTATATCTCCACTTACATCCGCTATATATCCACACTCTAGACTAGCGTACACGAAATACGTCTTACCTGAGTTAACCCGTTGTTCATTGCTATAGCTTGCACGATCTTTTCTACTTGAACCACCACCAACCACTTTCACTCCCTTGCTTATTCGAGAAACTAAAGACCACCCATCACCGTCCTAGACCATATGTCACCACCCTCACCCATAATCAACCCAACCATCATAAAATCGCTATTAATCCGACTACAACTCACTAATGCCATCATATTTTTTTTTTTACGAATTAATGATGAAATCAATCAAAAGTATTGAGAATCATTTATGTACTCATGGTTTCTCACAAATAAAAATGCAGAGAAGGAGGGCACCCTTTTATTATTGTCATATTTTTTTTTGGTTAATGATTTTCAAGTGGGAGTTAGAGACATAATGAAGTGGGTAGTGGAAAAGCATTAATCCCTTTATTTCATTTACAAAGATCCGATACTTTACAGCAAAGCAAGTGGCGTAATATTTTGTTGTTGTTTTACTAAGTGGCCGACATTTGGATCAACAGATACTTCCTTTCTTTAATTTAATTAGCATGCTATTGATTTATACTGGATTTGTTATTATAAATCGAACCCCACATGGGATATACTTCCAGTTGTATTTTTTTTTTCTCCACTTACCCTTTTTCTTTATGTTTTCTTTTCAAACCGAACCCCACCATTTACTTCATGTCGGCATCATTCGTTTGCAAAGTTGGAACATAGATCGACTGGGTAGAGTAATTGTTTGGGCTGCTGCAAATCCTTAAATCTTTTTACCGATCCATTTTTCCATTCGTTGTTGGGCCATCGATTTCCTTTTCCAACAAACCGTAACCCTTTATTTTTGATTACTCTTACTTGAATTATGGCTGCTGTAACTTCTTCCTTTCAATCAGCAACAACACGACATCATTTATTTTAAAAACTGCTGTGATGCCTGTTTTCTTGTTAAAAGAATGATGATCATTATAGGACAATGATAATGAATATCATGAGCATGATTTTATGTTACATAAAATGATACATGAGATTTAGGAGGACGGATGTGAAATAATGATGATGAGGTTGATATAAATTGATGAGGAAACCATGATTTATTTATGAATGCCGATTATGATAATGATATATCAATATAAGATTATGATCATGAGTTGATGATGAATTGGATTTGAACCCTGGATCGAGTTTGATTGTGAAGATGATGAAGAAAAATTACATCGAATAGTAACAGATTAAATACAATCGGTTTCCATATTATAACAGAAAGAAAGGAACAGTCGCATGGTTGAGAGTGTTTAGGGGTGAGCGAATGGTCACGGGTTCGAGCCTTGTCTCAGGCAATTCTTTTTGGATAAGCTATTTCAAGGGTATATACACTTTTAATTTAATTTCTATTATTTTTATTATTATTATTGTTATTATTATTATTATTATTATTATTAAAAAATAGCATTTTTATTACAATTATCATTTTAACTACTATTAGAATTATTATTATCATTATCAATGATATTATTTTCAGAGACAATATTATTATTTTTATCATTTCCATTATTATTATTATTACAATAAAAAAATTATTATTGTCAATAACATTATTAGTATTATTATCACTACTTTTGTATTATCATAAGTATTATTTTAACAAATAAAAGATATTTACATAAAAATATAATCACTACATATATAATAAGTATATCTAATTTACCATATTAATATAAAAGAAACATATATAGATATATATTTAACATTTGAAATAACAAATACATTATAATAAGTAATATATTATATAACTAATATATAAACTGGTTTGATTATTATTACATGATAAATTATACGTTTTAATATATATATAACTGATATGGGTTCGTGAATCCGAGGCCAACCCTATACTTGATTAATGATGTTATATGTATTTTTACTACAAAATACAGTATGGTGAGTTTCATTATTCTCTTTTTAAATGCTTTCGCAATATATATTTTTGGGACTGAGAATACATGCGCTGTTTTTATAACTGTTTTACGAAATAGACACAAGTAATTGAAACTACATTATATGGTTGAATGATCGAAATCGAATATGCCCCTTTTTATTAAGTCTGGTAATCTAAGAATTAGGGAACAGACACCCTAATTGACGCGAATCCTAAAGATAGATCTATCGGGCCCAACAAGCCCCATCCAAAGTACCGGATGCTTTAGTGCTTCGAAATTTATATCATGTCCGAAGGAAGATCTCGGAATGATGGGGATATTCTTATATGCATCTTGTTAATGTCGGTTACCAGGTGTTCAATCCATATGAATGATATTTTTGTCTCTATGCATGTGATGTATGGTTATGAGAAATGAAAATATGAAATCTTGTGATCTATTAAAATTATGAAATGATTATTTATGTTAAACTAATGAACTCACCAACCTTTTGATTGAACTTTAAAGCATGTTTATTCTCAGGTACGAAAGAAATCTTCCGCTGTGCATTTGTTCCTTTTAAAGATATTACTTGGAGTCATTTATGGCATATTTCAAAAGACATTGCATTCGAATCGTTGAGTTCATCAAGATTATTATTAAGTCAATTATAGTTAGATATATTATGAAATGGTATGCATGCCGTCAACTTTTGATGTAATGAAAGATTTCCTTTTCAAAAACAAATGCAATGTTTGTAAAATGTATCATATAGAGGTCAAGTACCTCGCGAAGTAATCAACTGTTGTGAATCGTTTATAATCGATATGGGCTTCGTTCGGATAGATTAGGACGGGTCTTCACACAACGTAGGTGGGTCGAGCTGATAAACGACTATGATTGTGAGATTCGCTATCATCCCGGAAAGCGAATGTAGTGGCTGACGCTCTAAGCAGAAAGGAACGAGAGCCAATTCGAGTACGAGCGATGAACATAAAAATTCGCATGAATCTCAACTCGCAAATCAAAGAGGCTCAACGAGAAGCTCTTACTAAGGAAAACATAGGAAATGAAATAATGAAGAAGTATGAGAAGCAACTCGTTATACGGAAAGACGAATTCGATATTTTGAAAAACGTATTTGGGTACCAAAGTTGGGTGGATTAAGGAAGTTGATATTAAACGAGGCACATAAGACAAGATACTCGATACATCCTGGAGTTGGAAAGATGTATCAAGATCTTAAGATGCATTATTGGTGGCCTAATTTAAAGACAGACATTGCAACATATGTCGGGGAATGTTTAACTTGTTCCAAAGTCAAAGCAGAACACCAGAAGCCGTCAGGGTTACTTCAACAACCAGAAATCCTAGAATGGAAGTGGGACGGTATTACCATGGATTTTATCACGAAGTTACCTAAGACTGCATGGTGTTATGACACCATTTGGGTAATAGTTGATCGTCTCACCAAATCTGCACATTTCTTGCCTATAAAAGAAACGGATAAAATGGAGAAACTATTACGATTATACATAAAGGAAATTGTTTCAAGGCATGGAATACCTATTTCCATTATATCCAATCGTGATAGTAGATTTACATCAAAGTTCTGGCAATCACTACAGGAGGCCCTGGGAACTCGTTTGGATATGAGCACTGCATATCATCTGTAAACTAACGGGCAGAGTGAAAGAACAATTCAGACTCTTGAAGACATGCTCAGGGCATATGTGATCGATTTTGGAAATGGATGGGATAAATATCTACCATTAGCAGAATTCTCGTATAATAATAGTTATCATATGAGCATTAAAGCTGCACCATTCGAAGCACTGTATGGAAAGAAGTGTAGATCCCCTATCTGTTGGAATGAAGTAGGAGATCGACGATTAACTGGTCCCGAGATCATACATGAAACTACTGGGAAGATAGTACAAATCAAGGAGAGATTGAAAACAGCCCGTAGTCGCCAAAAGAGCTACGCCGATGTACGAAGGAAACCATTAGAGTTTCAGATCGGTGACATGGTTATGCTAAAGGTGTCACCTTGGAAAGGTATAATACGTTTCGGCAAAAGGGGTAAACTGAACCCAAGGTATGTAGGTCCGTTCAAGATCATCGAAAGCATTGGACCGATAGCTTATCGACTTGAGTTACCACAACAACTCACCGGAGTACATAATACATTTCACGTTTCAAACCTTAAGAAGTGTCTTGCAAAGGAAGACCTCACCATTCCTCTTGAAGAAATCCAAGTCGACGAGAAACTACAATTCATAGAAGAACCAGTCGAAATCATGGACCGTGAAGTTAAACAGCTCAAGCAGAGCAACATACCAATCGTTAAGGTTCGTTGGAATGCTCGAAGGGGTCCCGAGTTTACTTGGGAATGAGAGGATCAGATGAAACAAAAGTACCCACATTTGTTTCCCGAGAACGCAAAATAGGTACAACTTTAAAATTTCGGAACGAAATTTATTTAACGGGTAGGTACTGTAAGGACCCGGATTTTTCCGATCGTTTTATACATATGCGATTAATATTTACATAAATTAAACATTACCAACATGATAAGCAATCCAAATTGTTGAGTCTTGTGTTTTTGAAAAGAGTTTTACACAACGTTTGACCGTCCAATTTGACCGATGATATCACGAACTATATAACATACGATAATTATACAATTATGTACATATACGTGTTTATACATATTTAATATGATCTAAGGATGGTTTAACATATCATTGTGTACTAATAACAATGAGTTGTAAGTATACTTTGAGACTACTAACTTAAGTTTTCAAAACGATAACTATAAGTAACGTTCTTTGACATATATACCTATAACTTATAATGCTTATACAAGTATCGTATAAATATGTATTTAATCACTTTTAAAGGGCTTATATACATAAAACAATATAAGTATATTTACAAAAGATAGCTATATTTGAATCCTCGTTCCGTTTCCTCAAGATTTCTACAAGTATATCTAGGGTATATGTACCCGTATCATACCCAGCTTCTATACGTATTTACTATTGGTAAATACACATCACAATCACTTTATTAGCAGCCATGAGTCAGAAAATTTTGGATCTTAGCATGCATGATTAATCAATTTGGCATATTACAAGACTTTTACACAATATTACAAACTTATACATCATTTCACCACCATTTATACTTCATTCCATTTTCATTTTTACTACACATTTTCTCTAGCTAAAAACACCTACTTGTAAGCTTCATTCACATCTAAGAAATCCAGCAAAAACTCTCTCAAGAATCACCTTAATAACCATCATATTAAGATCAAACAAGAACACTACAAGATACTACTTTCATTTCAAGTCTATATTCTAAGTTTACTTCCAATCTTTCAATTCAACTTCACCACTCTTTAGGATCAAGAGTTATACTTCCTTTCCAGTAGCTTTATCCAAGTAATTTGAGGTAGTAATCTTATTCATAATCTTATTTGATTCATATTTATATAGCTACCTTATTTTGAGTTATAAATTATAACAACAAGAACATAGTTTGAATGATTTCAAACTTGTTCGCAAACTAAATAGATCCTTCTAACTTGACTTTTAAAACACTTCAAGACATGTAATATATCATAATGATATACTAACTTAACAAGATACAACTTGATTTTACAAAGAACACCTTAAAACTGAATCTACGTCGTCGGAGTGCAACCGGGGGCTGTTTTGGGTTGGATAATTAAAAACCATCTTAAACTTTGAATTGGAAGTTTATATTCTGGAAAAATGATATTTCTTATGAATATGTTAACATATAAAAATCTCATGGTTTAACTCAAAGTGTAAGTATTTTTAAAAATGATCATTTAGATGTTGTTTTTATGTTGGAAATGATCACTTTCATAAGATTCACCCAAGTTTGACCTATAACCTGTGATTTCGAATGTAAACCAAGGTATTTACAGTTCATATTCATAAATAATGACTCGATTCAAGAAAGTGGTGTAACGACCCGCACTTTTCCGATCGTTCTATACTTATGAGATTAATATTTACATAAATTAAACCTTACCAACATGATAAGCAATCCAAATTGTTGAGACTTATGTTTTTGAAAAGAGTTTTACACAACGTTTGACCGTCTAGTTTGACCGATGATATCACGAACTATACCATATATGATAATTATACATACATATTTAACATGATCTAAGGATGTTTTAATATCTCATTTTGTATTAATAACAAAAAGTCATAAGTATATTTTGAAACTACTAACTTAAGTTTTCAAAACAATAACCTACGTAACGTTATTTGACATAAATACTGATGATTTATAATGTTTATACATATATCGTATAAGTAATGTATTTAATCATTTTTAAAGGGCTTTTATACATAAAACAATATAAGTATATTTACAAAAGATAGTTATATTTGAATTCTCGTTCCGTTTCCTCAATAATCCTATACGTATATCTAGGGTACTATACACAGTTTCTAGAAGTATTTACTATTGGTATATACCAATAGAAATCTTCAATTATTGGAATAATATGTCATTCATGACATAATAAATTTTAACTTATCTTAGATATTTTCACTAAAAACCAAATTTTCAAGCCTATAAATAAGCACCATTTCTAACTCATTTTTACACATTCATTTTCCAAATTTTACTTCCAATTTTCACACACACTTGCAAGAACTCTCTCAACTTTTATTTTACTACTTCTTTCCAGCAACTTTACATTTTAAACTTGAGGTAAAAACTCTACTTCAACTCTTTTTCAATTCATATATTTAAAGCTATATATATAAGAGTTTATAAACTAGAACATAGTTTGAATGATTTCAAACTTGTTCGCAAACTAAATAGATCCTTCTAACTTAACTTTTAAAATACTTCAAGACCTGTAACATATCTTAATTATATGCTAACTTAACAAGGTATAACTTGGTTTTTCAAAGAACACCTTAAAAACTGAATTTACGACGTCGGAGTGCAACCGGGGGCTGTTTTGGGTTGGATAATTAAAAACCATCTTAAACTTTGAATTGGAGGTTTATTTTCTGGAAAAATGATTTTTACTATGAATATGATAACACATAAAAATTTCATGATTTAACTCAAAGTATAAGTATTTTTAGAAAAATAATCATTTGAGGTTGTTTACATGATGGAAAATGATTAACTTCATAAGTTTCACTAAAGTTTGACCTATGCCGTGTGATTTTGAATACAAACTAAGGTATTTACAGTTCATAGTCTTAAAGAGGGACTCGATCCAAGGAGATGGCAAGTTGAATCAACGAAAACGGAGTTGTAACGAAGAAACTATGACCGAAACAAAATCGGATATCCAAGACTAGTTTAGCCACGAAAATAATTGGGAAAAAATTAAATAAATCACATCTTTTTAAGTTAACATGATATTTTATATATATGTACTTATAATTCAATTTTATATGGTTCAGGATCACCCGTAAACAACACGAGAAGATTAATCATAAGATCCCATGATTGTACGCAACACGTCATTTGACAACACCGGTACTTTATGTACGCAACACGTCATTTGACAACACCGGTACCATGGGTCAAGATTAATCTCGACCAATACATATACGATGGGGTTTTATTTATTTCTTTGGGGGTTTTATTTATTTCATTGCGGGTATATTAAACATCTAAAAATGAACCATTAAAATTGAATTACTAACAACGAACTGCTAACTACGGACTAAGGAATTATTCAAAGTATTAAAAGTATAACAAGTATATATATGTGACGTTTGTTTAAAAAGAAAAGGTATTGATATATTATATATGGATAGGTTCGTGATATCAACCGGAGACCAAGTCAAATTATATATATATCTTCAAGACGAAAGTGAGTATATAGTCCCACTTTTAAACTCTAAATATTTCGGGATGAGAATACATGTATTTTATGTTTTACGTTATGGACACAAGTAACTGAAAAAGATATTCTACGTTGAGTTGTACCACTGGCATACTTCCCTGTAGCTTGGTAACTGTTATTTACAGCGGTATTGTAAACGCGAATCCTGTTGATAGATCTATCGGGCCTGACAACCCCAACCGGACTGGACGACCAGTATTCAACGGTTGCACAGTACTTCGTTTTGTGACTACACTTGGTACGGTGTAGTAAGATTTCATAATAAAGGGAATATGCGACGTGATTAAATGTTAAGTATGGTTACCAAGTGCTCAACCACTTAGAATATTTTTATTAAACTGTTTATATACGAAATCTTGTGGTCTATATATATATATTGCTGCCGGCACTAAACCTATATCTCACCAACTTTATGTTGACCTTTTAAAACATGTCTATTCTCAGGTGATTACTAAAGCTTCCGCTGCATTATGTTGAATTTGAGCAGGATCTTGCGTACGCATATTTGTGTCAAAAATAAAACTGCATACCCAAGGATTTGTGTTGTAAAATATGCTCGAAATCGTGTTGTTATCATTATATGTAAAGTTTGTAAGTCGAAGATTATCGCTAAACGATAATCATCTTTTTATTGTCTAAAGCTTGTAACAAAAATAATGGTTATGGTTTGTAATGTATAATATATGCAGTTTCTCTTTTAAAAATGTCGCATATAGAGGTCAATACCTCGCAATGAAATCATACGTTATCTAACACGTTCTTATGGTTTAGGACGGGTTATGACAAGTGGCAAGTTGAATCAACAAAAACGGAGTTGTATTGAAGAAACTACGACTAAAACAAAATCGAGTATCCGAAGCTAGTTTAGCTACGAAAATATTTTGACTAAAACCAAACTAATCATATCTTGGCTAATTAACATGTTATTTTATATATATTTACTCATGATTTGATTTTACATATTTCAGGACCACCCGTAAACAACACGAGAAGATTAATTATAAGACCTCATGATTGTACGCAACACGTCATTTGACAACACGGTACTTTATGTACGCAACACGTCATTTGACAACACGGTACCATGGGTCGAGATTAATTTCGATCAATACGAATACAATGGGGTCTTTATTTATTTTATTGAGCAACTAATTGTGGACCACTAACATCGGACTGCTAACTACGGACTAATAGATATTAAAAGTATTATAAGTATATATGTAACGATTATTTGAAAAGAAAATATGTTGATATATTATATATATGGTTAGGTTCGTGATATCTATCGGAGACCAAGTCTTGTTAAATATCTTCAAGGCAAAAGTGAGTATATAGTCTCATTTTTAAACTCTAAATATTTCGGGATGAGAATACATGCATTTTTTGATTTACGTTATGGACACAAGTGATTAAAAATATATATTCTACGTTGAGTTGTACCACTGGCATACTTTCCTGTAACTTGGTAACTACTATTTACATGCAGTATTGTAAACGCGAATCCTGTTGATAGATCTATCGGGCCTGACAACCCCAACCGGACTGGACGACCAGTATTCAACGGTTGCACAGTACTTCGTTTCGGTGACTAAACTTGGTACGGTGTAATGAGATTTCATAATAAAGGGAATATGCGACGTTGATTAAATGTTAAGTATGGTTATCAAGTGCTCAACCACTTAGAATATTTTTATTAAAACGTTTATGTATATTAAATCTTGTGGTCTATATTTATAACGCTGCTAGCATTAAACCTATATCTCACCAACTTTATGTTGACGATTTAAGCATGTTTATTCTCAGGTGATAATTAAAAGCTTCCGCTGCATTATGCCGAATTTAAGCAGGATTTGGAGTATGTATATTTGTGACAAAAATAAAACTGCATACCGAAAGATTTGTAATGTGAAATATGTTGGAAATCGTATTGTTATTATCAAATGTAAAGTTTGTAAGACTAAGATTATCGCTAAACGATAATCATTATTATGTTGTTTAAGCCTTTGGCTATAATAAAGGTTATGGTTTGTATCATAAAAACGTATGCAGATTTTGAAAAATGTCACATATAGAGGTCAATACCTCGTAATGACACCAATAAGTACGTGACGTTTATAATCGATATGAACGGGATGCTACAAAAAGCAGCGCATGTATTCTCAGTCCCAAAAATATATATAAAAAGGGAGTAATGAAACTCACAATACTGTATTTCGTAGCAATTAAGCATATGATGGCACTGAACAAGTGCATGGTTGACCTCGGATTCACGAACCTATATTAATTATATATATTTATATGTTGGTTAATAATTGTCTAACAATTTAGGTCAGGTCATTGTGTATTACAATCCTAATGCTCGAGATTATCATGCAAAAGTCAATAAAAGTCAATCTGACTAAAAATGATTTCCAAAATTCATACTTGTTTATTATATAACTTAAATATAGTCGTTTTATATATATTTAAATATATTTATCAGATTTTATTAAAGTAAATAATAAAAGTCATTTATTAATAGAAATTTATATTAAAATATATATATGATAAAAATATACTTTTATATATCTTAAGTAATAAAATTTATAAAGTTTACTTAATATCATAAAAATATAGTGGTATGTATTATTAATGTAATTATATTACATGTGATGAAAATATATTTGTATCACATATTTAAATTCTATAGATAATAATAATAATGAATAAAAGTTGTATTATTTTTGAAATAATAATAGTTACTAATAATAGTAATAACAATATTTATTTACTAGTGATGATATTAATTATAAAATGATAATTTTTAATAATAATACTAAAATGATAATAATAATGATATTTTATAACAACAATAATATTTCCATTAAAACGATAATTTTGATAAACTGATAGTTTTAACTTTAACGATAATTTTAATAATAATAATAATGATAATAATAAAAAAAGCGATATTTTATCTGAATCATAATTTTATCATTATTTTAACTGAATCATGATACTTATACTCATTATTTCTTACTTGACTTATTTAATAGCTTTTAGTCCTCTTTTAAATCGCATTCATAATGATAATAATATTAGTCATAATAATTAGATGTTACTAATATTAATTCTAATGATAATGATACTAATAATAATAATAAATATTATAATAACATTAATTATATTACTAATAACTATTTTGATGATAAAAATAATAATAATAATAATAATAATAATAATAATAATAATGATAATGTTAATAATAATCTTAATGATAATAACGATAGTAATACTAATAAAAATAACAATTTTTAATGATAACATTTATAATGATAATAATAATAATAATAATTATTAGTTAATAATAATAACGACGATAATAACGACGATAGTAATAATAATAATTATTTTAACAATAATTAGGGATGGCATCGGGTCGGGTTTGGGTCGGGTTTAGGTAATCCCAAACCCGAACCCGAACCCGATTAAAAAACTCTGCCCCAAACCCGGCCCAAAACCTGTCGGGTCCCCATTTACATACATACTATCGGGTTTCGGGTTTCCCCACGGGTAACCGGGTATACCCGATTAGTTATTATGTATCTATTTTTCAATAAGTTACCAACTCAAAATATCAAAAAATAACTTAACTACTTCATGATTAAAGTATTAGAAAATATCGCATACAAAAAGTTGATTGAAAAGTTTCAAAAATACTCAAATACACAAAGTATATAAAATATCACATCTCGAAAACTAGTTATATATGATTATATTGAATAAATTATACTCGTTTTCAAAACAATATGAGAAATCTTTCATACATTAACAATATAATACTAATACTAAAATTTTATATAAAAATTATTATTAAAATTCCTCGGGCCGGGTATACGGGTATGTCGGTCGGGTATACGGGTCGGGTAAACGGGTTTGTATTCAAAACCATACCCGAACCCGGAATTTTTTTTGTAACCATCCTCATACCCGGCCCATGACCCGACGGACTCGGGTTTGACCCGTCCCAATTATAACGGGTTTCGAATTTCCCCATTGGGTACGAGTCATTTTGCCATCCCTAACAATAATACTTAAAATCATAGATAATTCAATTGACTATATCTTTTAATCTGTTCATCGAAACCATACGCTTTCTAAATGAAAAGTTATTAATTTTCCGCCAGCTTTCCAACGACATGCATATCATATACCTTATCCTAGTAGCATATGTATTAAATTTAGGATTTATCATAAACTATTAATTGACAATATTAAGCATACAAGCATGCCTAATCATATATACTCGAGCACTAGTCAGGGATATACTATTAATATATAAAAGTTAAGTTATGAGTGCTCATGTTTCAATATTGAGATTCAATATTACAGGAAAGGTACGTAGACGCAACGGAGATGATAAACACTAGTTTGACCTCACGAGCATACCCCCGAACAATACCCATAACCTCACTAGTTATAACACATAATTTCCTTAGTCCTATCCCGTTCGAAAAACTCGTTTTAAAATAGCTCGAACATACCCTCGTCGTAGTATTTTATGTATAATACTAATAACATCACTCCTAATAATACTAATAATAATAATAATAATAAGATTAATAATCTTAATATTAATAATATATATATATATATATATATATATATATATATATATATATATATATATATATATATATATATATATATATATATATATATATATATATATATATATATATATATATATATATATATAAAATACGAGAGAGATAGATAGATAGGATATATGAATGAAAACTGGAACCAGTCGTGCGTTTTATAGGACCTTTCACCCATCCACACCCCATGCGATCGCATGGGGTTTGTGGTTATAAGTCATGCGATCGCATGACTGACTCTGGCAGCTGGAATCCATTTAAATCCCTTGCCGACACTCGTTTTAAATTTAATTAATATATATAATATATTTAATCTTTATAATTATTTAAATATTATATTATATTATATTTACGTGCATAGTTAATTTGTAAATTTAGTTCCAATGACTCATATGTTGTCTCTCGACTTATATTCCGGTTTCGGTTTTTCGAACGCATTTTCGTACGCTTAGAAAACTGGTACCTTGTGTTTTGTATAATGTACCTTTATAAATAACAAGACTCAAATCAATGAAAACTATCCCACTCAAAATGTAACTTATTCATTTGAGTGTTTTGGTCATTTGCTTCTTTTAATCAACGCCTCGTTATTTAACAAAGCATATTAGTTTAAATCAAAACGTTTTATGGATAAGTTAAAATATATATTTTTATTTAGAATTATAATTTTATACATAATATATATGTTTGAAATATTTATCTAATAATATAATATTTGGCTTTTCAAAACTAATTACATTTCAAAGATTATTATATATAACCGTTTAAATAATAGCATTCACTATGTCATATCACGTTTACGTTTTTGAAACACTGTATATATAAATTTATAATATAAAGTTTTAATTGAATTCTTCTAATTCTATATAATCCTTTATAAATAACATATTACAATACTCAGTTTTTGAAATCATTTTCATACGTTTGAAAATAGATCAGTCGAATATTATGAAATCCAGTTCTCCACTAACTTTTGTCTAACCTACGTCAATTGACACATTTGTTCTTACTTGTAAATGACTTACCATTTATTCCGAATACCGTTAAAAAGAAAAAAGTTTCCTAAATCAAAGTGGGCCTCTCAACAGAGACTCGTAATCATACAATGTAACTGATAAATCAATCATTTGATATTATCTTCTAATTCCATCGATAAACATATTGAACCAAATACGTTCATGTAAAGTATTATACCTAATACTTTGTTAACGTTTTCAAGTTATAATATATACATATAGATATATACATATATAATCATATTCATTTTTATAATGGTTCGTGAATCGTCGGAATTTGGTCGAGGTCAAATGAATGTATGAACACAGTTTAAAATTTTTGAAATTCAACTTAACAAACTTTGCTTATCGTGTCGGAGTAATATAAAGATAAAGTTTAAATTTGATCGGAAATTTCCGGGTTGTCACAGACGTGACTTTTAAAATAGTAGAAACTCCGAGAACACCACGTGCATCGGGACGTTGTTGAAAATAAGTAAACCACTCTGGTGCATCGGGACAAGTAGAGTAAGAAAGTATACCTTCAATTATTTTTTCAAGAAGACTTTGTGACATTCGATAACGCCGTTTGAAATATTCAGCGGGATACTTCGGATCTTGAACAAAGTAATCTTTCATCAAACGATTGTGCGCTTCTACATGATCATGATAAATGTAGCGACGTGTTCGTCTTGAGCTTTGAGCCTCATTTTGTTCCTCGACCTCTCTAGGAATTATCACGTTATTTCGATAAGCAAAAATACTCTGCATTGCGTTCATCAAACTTTCTTCGTCGGAACTACTCATTTTTAAAGAAATATATTGAATTTGATGAAAGAATTTGGATTTGATTGTGTGAATATGAGTTGAGTAAAATGGATGTATATATAGAAGATTTAAAAAAAATAAAAAAAATACACAAACGGCTACTTCAAGTCATTTACATTTTATTTTATTTTATTTTTTTACAAACGGTCCGATTTGATCAATTTTTACGTCGCATGGGGGACTGACATAGGGGGGGACGAACCAAACCGACGGGAGAGGGGAGTGGGGCAACGGGCGATGAGGTGGGGGACGGGAGGGTGACGAGCTCCCACTCCCAGCCCTCTAATAAACTATGTAACTTATTAAGCTAGTCGGATATCTAGGTATAACAAAACAATATTATAATATAATATTACTTATAAATAATATAATGTGAAGTACATATATTGTAATATAATATGAGTAAAGTGAATATAAGGTTGTTTTATACGCAATTGATATAAAATCAATATATCATTCGATTTGATAACGTAATAATTTGACAATCAACGTTCTTTCTCTTTCCATTCCATCAGGTATTGCATATTCTTAAAATTATATATGTTAAAAAATATCTCCGATAGTCCAATCGAGGATAAATGATCAGCAACAATGGTGTAATCGGCCATCTCAATCGACGAATAATCATCAACAGTCATACATATCCGACATACTTTTGATTACACAAGGAATTGGAGATTCTATGTGCCAACGACGAATGAATTCAGAAACAGATGCTTTACATAATTGTGTATTTTCATGCAGATAAGTGTACCTGATTTGACGAGTATGACAATTTCATAGTGTTGTTACTTATTAATATGGTTTTCATTTTCAAGTTCATGACTCTCCAAGTTGATAGTTTAAACCAATTAGTTTATGCTCACCAACTGTTTGAAGTTTTGTCTGTGAGAGTTATGTGAATGGGCTGCCAGTATATATGTAAGTAATTTGTACGGAGATCACCTACTGAATAAAATAAAATTAGTACATAGTAAATGATAATGGGCTACTTTTGGTTTTAGTTTTAAGTCAGTTAACCCGGTTGGCGTCGCCTGCTATCTATGTACTTTAGCAAGATTTAAGTGTTAGCACTTTAAGTATGTTGTGAATGTGAGTTATGAGGCTCTTATGAGCTTGTAATAGTATAGTATCTATTAATGATTTGGTGATTGTTATAATATTAAAAAGTGTTGTCGGTTTGGATCTTTATGCGTTACACTTCCTACGCGACCCGGATTATCTTAATTTAGAGCTTTCATCTACGAAGGCAACATCAAAAGCAAGTGCAGCCTCAGCCCAATCTGCACAACTTCAATACTTACATTCATGGTTTGTTAAGTTATGCTTATATGTAGTTAATATTTGAAAAAGGCAATTGGACTTGTGTCAAAGGTTTGCTTTTGGAAAACTTATGTCAAAATTGAAGTTAAGTACAATTTGTATATCTATAGATTGATAATACTTGGGGATGTAATATAAGTAAGTTAAAATAAACACATTTATGATAATTTAATTAACGTCTTATTATGTTACATCAAAATAGGTCGTGATTTTTGATATTTCTTCGTGTTATGACTATACGGTAAAAAATGTTCTCATGCACCAACTTGGTATTCTACTAAACGTTCCACCATGGCACCACTCTCAGAATGTGTGATGGGAGTTAGAAATGGTGAGGCATCAGATGTATGAGTACACTCACTCGTGTCTCTTTTTGTATATTCATTAAGTTGATTATACTTTATAGTCATAGTCAATTATGTAGAAATCCAGGCCATTTCTCTAGTCAGTTTTGCAACTTAGCAGTTAAAGTTAATTTTATATTTCTAGCGTTATTGTTACCTAAGTCTAGATATGGTTTTACATTATCCGTGTTTACAGATGCAGTCACCAACATTAGTTTTAAGATAAATGAAAAGTAGTGTAATTTAGAGCCTTATCTATCTCGATGTTAGATCAATTGCAACAATTTAGATCAATTTAGAGCCTTCTTTATTTATTGTCACGATTTTTTTCGCATTTTGTAATCAGAGAAATTCTTCTATTTTTGTATATATATGTAGGCCGATGAAGAGAACTGCAGCTGACAGTCCCCTCGTTTCACTGACGATGACAGTCGAAATGAAGGGTCAATTGAAATTGTAGACCATAAGCAGAGTCTATCTTCATCACCTCTGACACTCTATAGTGCTGAAAATCGAAATCTTCATCAACTTTAGGTATTAGGTTTGCTCAAGATCGCATGAAGTAGATGGACTAGTTATATCTTGTAGCTGTTCATTGTGATTCATGGCTGTTCGTTGTTGCCTGCAGAAAAATGAGACATGTTAAAACCTCTGGTAAGCTAGCTGTTATACTACATTGATATGTGTACTTTATGTAGTAGAACCTTTTGTATTATAAGTGACAAATTTGACCCATTTACTAATGAACGGGTTGTTGTGATCTATTATCTCTAATGTGTAGATGGATAATATCTAAGGATTAGTTAGAAAGGAAACAGGTCAAACGAGTCAAAAGTCAGTTTCAACTGTTAAAAGATTATATGTCATGCTAAAACCTTTTAAATCATTTGCTTATGAAATAAGATAATTTTCTTCAATGCAGTAGCTTTTTCTAATCATATTTAACACATTTATAGTGGAAAGTATTTGTGGTTAACTTAACCAGGCTCAACCCATACAAAGTTTTCCCGATTTAACCCAAAACCTAGTTCCATTTCCACCTGGTCCACAAATCCAGTTTTGTTACCTATATGGATGAAGTCACTAAAATTATTCATTTTTTATGCAGTTAAGGTCCCGTTAGATGCTTATGTGATGGAGTTTGTCTTCTCCAAGAAGGAAATCGATGATGGTGTTTTCGATAATAATAATGGACAAACTATCTGATTCTTCCACATGTAAGCTGCTGATAGTGCTCCAAATGAACATATATTTAGTAGCAATATCGTTCCAATATATAAAGTTTTTAAATGTAATTTCCTTATTTTTAGTTGTAATAGTTAAATAAATAAGTGCGAAAACGAAAGACGCAAATCGCTCGAAAATGAAGATTTAAAGACAAAAACAAAGATTTGAAAGACCAAAAAGGTCCAAAAAGCTCAAAAGTACAAGATACAATTAAAAAGGTTCAAATTATTGATGAAGAACGTCTAAAAATGACAAGAGTACAAGTTACAAAACGCAAAGTACACGATATAAAATAGTACGCAAGGACGTTCGAAAATCCGGAACCGGGACATGAGTCAACTCTCAACGCTCGACGCAACGGTGTAAAAATTACGAGTCAACTATGCACAAGAATAAAATATAATATTTAAATAATTCATAATAAGAATAATATTAAATAATAAAAAGTTGTTAATTTAGCATAGTTCAGGGGTCGTAAATGAAAATTCAATTTCATATTTTATCAATTTAAAAGCATCCCTTTTTCTATCCTAAAAATCTATTATCAATATCAATATCTAAAAATCTCTATCATAATGTTAATGTAATAAGATATAACAATAATCTTAATTTTAATTTTAAATTATGATAATAATAAGATTTATGATAGAGATCGTTTGAGTGTGTAAGTCGAAATTCTGTCCGTGTAACGCTACGCTATTTTTAATCATTGTAAGTTATGTTCAACCTTTTTATATTAATGTCTCGTAGCTAAGTTATTATTATGCTTATTTAAAACGAAGTAATCATGATGTTGGGCTAATTACTAAAATTGGGTAATTGGGCTTTGTACCATAATTAAGGTTTGGGCAAAAGACCGACACTTGTGGAAATTGGACTATCGACTATTAATAGATGGGGGGTATTGTCTAATTGAGTGACAACTCATTGGAGTCTGTCGAACCTATCTTCAAATTAATTATCCTAATAATTAATAATGATTATGGTTGTCCTATTTAGTGACGTTCATATGGAATCTATTATAATCATTTAATTAATTATTCGGGTTGGGTAATTGATTATTCAAACTGATCAAGTGGGTAAATTAATATTCATATCTAATCAAAACAGGGGTAGATTACATACAGTGATAACTGGTGTAATTGTTGACAGAAGTGATAACTGCGTCACAGTTTAAATCCTTAATTAGTTGGAATATTTGACTTCGGGTATAAGGGTAATTTGACGAGGACACTCGCACTTTATATTTATGACCGATGGACTATTATGGATAAAAACCAGATAGGTATCAAATAAACCATGACAAAGGACAATTAACCCGAGTAACAATTAATTAAAATCAAAACGTCAAACATCATGATTACGGAAGTTTAAATAAGCATAATCCTTTTATTTCATATTCTATCGCAATTTTATTTATTGTTATTTTATTTATCGTCATTTATTTATTTTACGCACTTTAATTATTGTCATTTATCTTTACGCTTAAAAATATAAAATCGATAAACCGGTCATTAAACGGTAAAACCCCCCCTTTTATAATAATATTACTACTTATATATATATATATATATATATATATATATATATATATATATATATATATATATATATATATATATATATATATATATATATATATATATATATATATATATATATATATATATATATATATATATTTATTTATTTATATAAATATAGTTTTATAAAAATATAGTACGTAATCACTAGCTCCCTGTGGAACGAACCGGACTTACTAAAAACTACACTACTCTACGATTAGGTACACTGCCTATAGTGTTGTAGCAAGGTTTAGGTATATCCCATCCGTAAATTAATAAAACTTGTGTCATATTTTGTAGTATTTCCTAGTAAAAATAATACTATTTCGTACCCTCACGCTACATCATCAAGTTTTTGGCGCCGCTGCCGGGGAGCGCTAAAACGCTATATTTTTAATTATAATAATATTGAAATAAAATATAATAATATAATAATATTAAAATAGAATATAATAATATAATAATATTGAAATAGAATATAATAATATAATAATATTTTAGAATCAAAATTTGATACGTAAAGTTTTAAAAAGTCGTATTTATTAAATACTTCAGGGGTATATTATGTAACTTGTAATTAATAATTTCTATCATATCGCTTTCATGTGAATAGTAAATTAATTAATTTCTTTTCATTTACTATTCATGAATAGTAAATGAATTAAAAAAAAAAGTTTTGAAAAAAAATAATAATTATAAAAAAATTATTAATTTGTAAAAAAAATCGTTTAAAAAAAAAAAAAAACGTAAAAAAAAACGTAAAAAAAAACAAAAACGTAAAAAAAAAAACGTAAAAAAAAAAAAATTATTAAAATAAAAAATATATTTTTTTAAGATTTTGTCTATAAAAAAAAATGTTTTTTTTAGTTTTATTACCTTTAGATTTTTAGACTATAGTCGCAACTTTTAGTATTAAGTTTAGTTTTGCCATAGTTATTTTTATTTCTAGAATTTTTAGGCTTTGCCGTAAAATCCCTTAAGTGCTTATTCCTTAGACTAAGTTTTAGGTGCTTTAGAATTTTACGACGCCGTATTTCGCACTACTTTCTTATTTTTATTTTTCGACGCCTATTTTTCGACCTTTTTATTTTTCAACATTTTTCGACGCGCAATCTATTTCTTCCTTATTTCTCGATACTCTAGTTTTTAGGACTTAGAATTTTCTATACTTCTTATCTAAATCTTAAAACGGAAAGAAAAATTATTTAAGCGGTTAAATTAATAGACGTTGACATTTTTCTGGTTCGTAGTAATAGTTGGATTTGTTAGTGGCTAGTTGTGGGCTTCCGATTTAAAGGGTCCTGGCTACCTGCTACATCTTTTGGCTATTCGAAACGTGGGCAAAATCAGAAAAGTCTATTAATTGGACAACTTATATAAGTTTTTCTTATTTTTATAACTAATAGGATATTCTGTGAATGCACCGAGCAAAACGTTCACCACCTTTCATACGTTCACCACCTGTAACTCGATCAAGACATCTAGCAAATATTGTCGCCGTT
Source organism: Rutidosis leptorrhynchoides (assembly GCF_046630445.1). NCBI lineage: Eukaryota > Viridiplantae > Streptophyta > Magnoliopsida > Asterales > Asteraceae > Rutidosis > Rutidosis leptorrhynchoides. The sequence goes on from NC_092336.1 coordinate 95,858,856, forward strand.
GATTTTTCTTTAGAATCGTCATCTAGTCGAACAAGAACTCCAACTCAAATTTCCGATAATTCATCTTTTGAACCCGACTTCACAATTAAGAACCCGGAGCATATTCAAGGACAATTCCAAGATCTTGAACCACTAATTATTCCTCCTGAGCCACAAACCATTAAATCAGAATCCTCTAGTGATTCGTATTCAACAAATTCAATTATGGAAGTAACGGAACCTCTAAGTATGGAAGATCGAATGAGAGCCACACGCACGGGCCAAGGTCACGCCATTATTAAGCCAGAAGTTAATGCGCCAGATTATGAAATCAAAGGACAAATTCTACACATGGTAACTAACCAATGCCAATTCAGTGGTGCACCGAATGAAGATCCTAACGAACACCTTCGTACGTTTAAAAGAATTTGTACATTATTCAAAATCCGAGAAGTGGAAGATGAGCAGATCTATCTCATGTTGTTTCCCTGGACTTTAAAGGGAGAAGCCAAAGATTGGTTAGAATCGTTACCTGAAGGGGCGATTGACACATGGGATGTTTTAGTTGAAAAATTTCTTAAAAGATTCTTTCCGGCATCTAAAGCCGTGAGACTTCAAGGAGAAATTGTTACGTTCACACAAAAGTCAAATGAAACTCTATATGAGGCGTGGACAAGATTTGGAAAGTTGTTGAGAGGATGTCCTCAACACGGTTTAGACACTTATCAAATAGTACAAATATTCTACCAAGGTGTCAACGTTGCTACACGAAAAGACATCGACATAACAGCTGGTGGTTCCATTATGAAGAAAACCGCAACTGAAGCTTACAAAATTATTGATAACACAGCCTCCTACTCGCATGAGTGGCACCAAGAAAAAGATATTTTTCGTTCATCTAAAGTGGCTAGAGCCGATTCTAGCCATGACTTTGATTCCGTTTCAGCAAAAATAGATGTTTTCGAAAGACGAATGGAAAAGATGAATAAAGATATTCACGCAATACGAATCAGTTGTGAGCAATGCGGTGGACCACACTTAATGAAAGACTGTCACATTGAACAAACGATGGAACAACGTGAGAATGTTGTCTACATGAACCAAAGGCTGGAAAATAGTTATCAGAATAATTATCAACCGCCAAGGCCAAACTTCAATCGAAATCAAAACATTCTTTACAATCCAAAAGGACCCGACAATAACTCGTATAACCAACAAGGTCCGAATAACCAACCAACTCAAAACAAGACTTTCAATCAACAAAGACCTGGCTTGTATAAACCACCACAACAAACCGACGAGAAGAAGTCAAATCTGGAAGAAGTGGTATTTAAGCTAGTTGAATCTCAAACACAATTTATTGAAACTCAAACCCAAACGAATGAGAGGTTTGATCAGTCATTTAGAATTCAACAAGCTTCCATTTTGAATCTAGAAAAACAAGTAGGTACTCTTGTTAGATTGATGAGTGAGAGGGAACAAGGAAAGCTACCGAGTAATACTGAAGTAAATCCTCGGAATGAGAATGTTAATATGGTTTCAATGAATTCTGAAAAACCAGCACCAGAAGATGGGAAGGTTTTAGATGAGAGTAACAATGAAGAAGTTACACCACCACCACCCGAGTATGTAAAGCCAGTGGTGGCACCATACAAACCACCCATCCCGTTTCCAAGAAAAGGAGTTGAGTATGAGCAAGTGATAGGTAATAAAGATTGTGATACCTCTGGAAAGAAGAAGAAGAAAAAGAATAAGAAAGTACAAGAAACAAAAGCCGTAAATATAAACCCGGTGAAGACAGTTCCACCAAAACCTCCACCTAGGGTAGGTGATCCAGGTGAATTTATTGTTCCTTGTCTACTTAGTGATTGTGTCATGTATGATGCACTAGCAGATTTAGGTGCAAGTGTAAGTGTTATGCCTCTTTCCTTATATAAGAGATTAGGTGTAGGTAAGTTAAGTCCAACGGATATGAGTGTTCGACTCTTTGATCAAACCATTAAGCACCCAGTTGGAATTGCTGACAACCTACCCGTTCAAGTAGGCAATTTAACCTTTCTAGTCGAATTTATTGTCATTGACATAGAAGAGGACCCAAACATTCCTCTAATTTTAGGTCGGCCATTCTTAGCGTCCACCAAGGCGTTATTTGATGTAGGAAATGGAAGAATGACACTTAAAAGTGGTGACAAATCGATCACCTTTATGATTCGAAAGTCTAAATCTCCACCAGCCAAAACCGTTGAACCAGTAAAAACAATTGGTAAGAACCATGTGCTTTTACCAACTCCAACGGTAATACTTAGCAATAATGAAACGCCTAAGTGTGGGGAAAATGAAGTAACACCTAATGATGACATGATAACAAAGAACCCCGTTGTTGATACGAAATTAAATGATCCCATTATTAATAGTTCAATGAAGAAACTTATTAAACGGATTCGCGATGCTAGAACCAAGGGGAACTTTAAGTTATGTAACCGGTTAGTATCCAATCTATCACCTAAAGAAGAGGAGAAACTAGTTGAAATTGTGGATATTACACAGGAATCCGACCAGTGGCTTAAAGAAAAAGTCACGGATATGCAAGTTGATTATGGACCAAGAGAAATTAACGATGAAGTTAATCACAATTTTGACACCACGGCTACCTAAGTGTGGGGAGATTCAAATGTTCTAAAAAGAAAATGCTATCTAGAGTTAGTTGTTCTGTTATCGTGTAGTTCCGAGAATGGAACCCGATTGGTCTTTTCCGCTAGCAGACACTAAAGAACTAGTTTTCTCCCTCCATTCTGAATTTTTGTTTTGTAGGTTTTTTTATGAAATTAATATGCATTTTAATTTAAGTTTTTAAAAACAAAATTTACTTTAATTCATTAAGTTTAAAAAATGATTTCTAAAATTCGTCGTGAGTTAAAGACTAGGTCGTTGAGCCGAAATTGCTTTACCCGAGGGCGGGGCGACAAATTTTGTTATCATTTAATTTTATTGATCTAAAGTATGCAAAAAAAAAAAAATATTATATTAATTTTTGAACGTAGGGGTTATATACCAAACTTCAAAAATATGTATATATGTTTGTATTTTATGTTATGTACACAACAGGGTAAAACAGCGCACTTTCAAAGACTGTCATTAAGTTCAACAAAAAGCTACTAATTTTGATGACAAGGCGCAAAATATCAAATGTGATGTAAAATAATATGCTTACAAACTGGGTATTTTTAATCACTTTTCTACACTAATCACCCTCATGAATTTATAATTATAGTCTGATTTCATGCAAATGAGGGCATTGCATGATCTCAAGTGTGGGGAAGGGTTATAAATTCTTTCGGGTTTACACTTGTTTTAATTGCCAAATTTTGAAAAAAAATTTCAATTAAATGAACTCAAAATCATGTTTATACATATTTATGAACGATGAAAACTAGGTGATAATACCGAAATTATCGTTACCTCGAAAAGGACATAAATTGAGAAACACCCTAAAACGCTTGAATTCATTTAAAATGAAATAGAAGAAAATAAAAAGGCAAAGAAAGAAACTAAGTGTGGGAAGAATGTACCAAGTTATTCAATTTAAAACATATATCACATATTTTTGTACAAGATTATTGCAGGTACTTTTGCTTTGGACGATACTAATCAGTTTTACCCGGTTTACTGTAATACATTTGAAAGAAAGATGGATCTACACGATGAATCAATTCCATCATTAAAAGGAAGTAAAGTCTTCCGAAAAAGACACGCGCTTCTTGATTTAGGTCATGAAGTTGTCGTCCAGAGCAGCTGTAGGTTGACGAAAAATCTAGAAAAGTCATCTTTAAAATTAGCAGGAAATCCACGGACCTCAGCATCAAACAGGGTCGCCATGTGGTCAGATTTATCCTAACCATGAGAAGGATTTATCTCGCACAATGGGGGGGCACCGTGCAAATTAGCTTGATAAGACTAATGAATCAAATCCCCAGAAAGGATAATCTCCTTAAAGATCAAAAATCAGCTTTTAAGACTGATATTACTCAATCCTAGAGATTGACCTTAAAGATTGAGAATTACAAACTCATGGAATTCAATGATATCTAAACTCGAGCTTGAACGAGAAAATATTTTGATCAAAAATAAAACCGATTTGTTTTCTGAAAACCTATTTTCAATGCGTTCATTACCATTGAACGTAAAATCCTGAGAATTCATTGGAATTCATTAGGTCACCTGAACCAAATCGGGTGTCAACCGTAAGAACGGTGGTTGCATAGCATGGTCGGAGACAGGACCTTGTGTCAAACCGACAAATTATAAGGGTGAGCTTTACTATTGCTCCTACAAAGGATAGTAAAAGCATCCGACACGTTTTTGGACCATAATTAAAAGCATGTCACGGGACATTGCCTTAACAGTTTCTTGTTCATCGCTTTCCTTTACAACCGGACGGTAGTTTGCCGAAAGGTAATATACGGGACAAGTAAACTGGACGTGTTGCTTTCCTAATACAAGGTTAGCAAGTGGGTAACACAAAACCACAAGTGTTGAGCTAAAATTTTCAAATCTGAAACCCACACAACCCACAAAAATATTTTGCAAACACCGGTGAAGGATTATTCCGGAAAACTTATCTAGGGTAAAAGCTAGATTAAATTTTCAAAAAGATCAAATGTTTTCATAAAGATCCAATTTCCTTAAGGATCTACATTTTCATAGTCATGTGGGACTGTAAACCACCTTTCAAATGTGCACTTTGCTTTGGAAACCGAAAGTAAATCGGCTATTTGATTGCAAGTGTCGTTGACCTAAACCCGAGGCAACTGTGGATGACACACCCACCTTTAACCATCATTACTGTCATTGTTTATACCGCTATATCAAAATCACTGATGTACAAAATGTGATGAATAAAAAAGTGATTCATGTATGTTTTTATTTCAAGTTCTGTATTGCTTGAGGACAAGCAACGCTCAAGTGTGGGGATATTTGATAGTGCTCCAAATGAACATATATTTAGTAGCAATATCGTTCCAATATGTAAAGTTTTTAAATGTAATTTCCTTATTTTTAGTTGTAATAGTTAAATAAATAAGTGCGAAGACGAAAGACGCAAATCGCTCGAAAATGAAGATTTAAAGACAAAAACAAAGATTTGAAAGACCAAAAAGGTCCAAAAAGCTCAAAAGTACAAGATACAATTAAAAAGGTTCAAATTATTGATGAAGAACGTCTAAAAATGACAAGAGTACAAGTTACAAAACGCAAAGTACACGATATAAAATAGTACGCAAGGACGTTCGAAAATTCGGAACCGGGACATGAGTCAACTCTCAACGCTCGACGCAACGGTGTAAAAATTACGAGTCAACTATGCACAAGAATAAAATATAATATTTAAATAATTCATAATAAGAATAATATTAAATAATAAAAAGTTGTTAATTTAGCATAGTTCAGGGGTCGTAAATGAAAATTCAATTTCATATTTTGCCTATAAAAGGCGATGATTATCGATCAATTTAAAAGCATCCATTTTTCTATCCTAAAAATCTATTATCAATATCAATATCTAAAAATCTCTATCATAATGTTAATGTAATAAGATATAACAATAATCTTAATTTTAATTTTAAATTATGATAATAATAAGATTTATGATAGAGATCGTTTGAATGTGTAAGTCGAAATTCTGTCCGTGTAACGCTACGCTATTTTTAATCATTGTAAGTTACGTTCAACCTTTTTATATTAATGTCTCGTAGCTAAGTTATTATTATGCTTATTTAAAACGAAGTAATCATGATGTTGGGCTAATTACTAAAATTGGGTAATTGGGCTTTGTACCATAATTAAGGTTTGGGCAAAAGACCGACACTTGTGGAAATTGGACTATCGACTATTAATAGATGGGGGGTATTGTCTAATTGAGTGACAACTCATTGGAGTCTATCGAACCTATCTTCAAATTAATTATCCTAATAATTAATAATGATTATGGTTGTCCTATTTAGTGACGTTCATATGGAATCTATTATAATCATTTAATTAATTATTCGGGTTGGGTAATTGATTATTCAAACTGATCAAGTGGGTAAATTAATATTCATATCTAATCAAAACAGGGGTAGATTACATACAGTGATAACTGGTGTAATTGTTGACAGAAGTGATAACTGCGTCACAGTTTAAATCCTTAATTAGTTGGAATATTTGACTTCGGGTATAAGGGTAATTTGACGAGGACACTCGCACTTTATATTTATGACCGATGGACTATTATGGATAAAAACCAGATAGGTATCAAATAAACCATGACAAAGGACAATTAACCCGAGTAACAATTAATTAAAATCAAAACGTCAAACATCATGATTACGGAAGTTTAAATAAGCATAATCCTTTTATTTCATATTCTATCTCAATTTTATTTATTGTTATTTTATTTATCGTCATTTATTTATTTTACGCACTTTAATTATTGTCATTTATCTTTACGCTTAAAAATATAAAATCGACAAACCGGTCATTAAACGGTAAAACCCCCCCCCCCTTTTATAATAATATTACTACTTATATATATATATATATATATATATATTTATATAAATATAGTTTTATAAAAATATAGTACGTAATCACTAGCTCCCTGTGGAACGAACCGGACTTACTAAAAACTACACTACTCTACGATTAGGTACACTGCCTATAGTGTTGTAGCAAGGTTTAGGTATATCCCATCCGTAAATTAATAAAACTTGTGTCATATTTTGTAGTATTTCCTAGTAAAAATAATACTATTTCGTACCCTCACGCTACATCATCAGCTGCTTTTTAAATGGTCAGGTACATGGTGCTTTTGATCACCTTTTATTTTATGAAAGTTGTTTTCTAAATAATTATTTGATTTTAGTCTAACAAATGGCATGTTAGTAACTGCTTTCAAGTTGCTGCTGAGAAATGGGGACGCAGTGTGTAAGTTTTTTTTTTTTTTCGTTTTCTCGCTTGCTTTTGAATTAGTTTTTGGTATTTTAAAATATATTCATTCTTATTCTCTAGTTGCTTTTAAATTCTTATTTGTTTATGAATTTCGGTTGAGTGAAATGGAGTATTTAACGAATATATTATCGTCTAATCGAGTTTATGATGTTGCGATTGAATCTCCTTTATCACGTGCGCTTAAAAATGAGGTGATGAATGATAAAAAACAAAATGAATGACAATAGGAGGTGATGAATGATTAAAAACAAGATGAATAATAACTTTGTGAGTGATGAATGATATAAAATGAGGTGATGAATGATAAAATTTTTCTGATGAATGATAGATTTTTTAATCATTCATCACTTAATTTTTCTCATTCATCTTGTTTTTTTTATCATTCATCGCCTTATTTTTATCATTCATCACCTGATTTTTATCATTAATCATCTCCTTTATATCATTCACCTCATTTTTCATCATTCATCACCTCATTTTTATCATTCATCACCTCCTTTTTATCATTCATTATATCTTTTTTATTATTCATCTCGTGTTTAATCATTAATCACCTACTTTTTATTATTCATCTTGTTTTTTATCATTCATCACCTCCCTTTTTGTCATTCATCACCTCCTTTTTTGTCATTCATCTTGTTTTTTTATCATTCTTCACCTCATTTTTTTGCAAATCTTTTATCATTCATTATATCCTTTTTTTTATCATTCATTAAATTTGTTTTTATCATTGACGTCCTTTTTATCATTCATCACCTAATTTTTATCATTCATCACCTTCTTTTTTATCATTCGTTACCTCATTTTTATCATTCATCACATTTTTTTTTATCATTCATCTTCATTTTTATCATTCATCACGTTATTTTGTCGTTCTTCGCTTATCATTCATTTATCAACTACTTTTATCAATCAGTTGGTATTTTTATCAATTATCGGTTATTTTGATGAATGATAAATACTTGATGAATGATACTGTTTTTTGATAAATTAGAAGTGTTTGATGAATGATAGCATTATGATGAATGATAACCGTATTATGATAAGAGATAAGTGTTTTTTTATATGAATGACAACAATTAGATGAATGATAATTGTTTGATAATTGGGCATTTGGTCTAGTGGTTTGATTCTCGCTTTCGGTGCGGGAGGTCCCGAGTTCGATTCTCGGAATGCCATATTCTTTTTATATAAAACTAATTATATTATATCAACTATTTGAAATTCCACTACTTTTGTAACTCGATTAAAATGTTTGATGATATAAAATATTTTAATGCAAGATAATCATTTTGTGATGAATGGTTATTGTTTTTTTATGAATGATAACCCATTTTTAAAATATGATAGCTAGTTGATGAAAAATAATTTAGATGAATAATAATTTTTTCTAATGAATGATAAATGTTGTATGAATGATAATTGTTATATGAATGATAATTGTCTGATGAAATGATAACTATTTGATGATGATAATTGTTTTCCGATGAATGTTAAATGTTTTGCTATGAATTATAATTTTTTTCGATGAATGATAATTTTTTTCGATGTATGATAAATATTTTTCGATGAATGATAATTATTTTTCGATGAATGATAAATGTTTCTCGATGAACGATAAACGTTTTTCGATGAATGATAAATGTTTGATGAATGATAAATATTTTTCGATGAATGATAGTTGTCTGATGATAATTATTTTTTGATGAATAATAAATGTTTTTCGATGAATTATAAATGTTTTTCTGATGGTTGGCGGTGGTTGATGGTGGTGGTTGTTGGTGGTAGTTGGTGGTAGTAGTTGGTGGTGGTGGTTGGTTGTGGTGGGTGGGTGGTGGTTGCTGGTGGTGGTGGTTGGTGGAGGTGGTTATGGTGGTTGGTGGTCGTGGTTAGTGCAGGGTGGTGGTGGTGGTTGGTGGTGGTGGGTGGTGGTGCGTGGTTGGTGGTGGCGGTGGTTGGTGATGGTGGGCGGTGGTGGTTGGTGGTGTTGATTGATGGTGGTGGTTGGTGATGGTGGGTGGGTGGTGGGTGATGGTGGTGGCTATGGTGGTTGGTGGTGGGTGGTTGGTGGTGGTGATTGATGGTGGTTGGTAGTGGTGGTGGTTGTGGGTGGTGGTGGTGATGGTTGAAGGTGGTGGTTGGTGGCGGGTGGTGTTGGGTGGTGGTGGTGGCGGGAGGCGGGTTGTGCTGGGTAGTGGTGGTGAGTGGTGGTTGGTGGTGGGTTGTGGTGGTGGTGGTGATGGGTGGTGGTGGGTGGTGGTTGGTGGGTGGAGGTGGTTGGTTGGTGGTGATGGGTGGTGGGTGGTGGTTGGTAGATGGAGGTTGGTGTGGTAGGGGGTGGTGGTGGTGGAGGTGGGTGGTGGTGGTGGTGGGTGGTGGTGGTGGGTGGTGGTAATTGTAGTGACCCGAACTTTTCCATGTTTATATATATTAATTGAGATTCATATTTACACGATTAAATGTTTCCAACATGTTAAGCAATCAAACTTGTTAAGACTTGATTAATTGAAATAGGTTTCATATAGACAATTGACCACCCAAGTTGACCGGTGATTCACGAACATTAAAACTTGTAAAAACTATATGATGACATATATATGGATATATATATATATATATATATATATATATATATATATATATATATATATATATATATATATATATATATATATATATATATATATATATATAGTTAACATGATATTATGATAAGTAAACATATCATTAAGTATATTAACAATGAACTACATATGTAAAAACAAGACTACTAACTTAATGATTTTGAAACGAGACATATATGTAACGATTATCATTGTAACGACATTTAATGTATATATATCATATTAAGAGATATTCATACATCATAATATCATGATAATATAATAATTTAAAATCTCATTTGATATTATAAACATTGGGTTAACAACACTTAACAAGATCGTTAACCTAAAGGTTTCAAAACAACATTTACATGTAACGACTAACGATGACTTAACGACTCAGTTAAAATGTATATACATGTAGTGTTTTAATATGTATTCATAAACTTTTGAAAGACTTCAAGACACTTATCAAAATACTTCTACTTAACAAAAATGCTTACAATTACATCCTCGTTCAGTTTCATCAACAATTCTACTCGTATGCACCCGTATTCGTACTTGTACAATACACAGCTTTTAGATGTATGTACTATTGGTATATACACTCCAATGATCAGCTCTTAGCAGCCCATGTGAGTCACCTAACACATGTGAGAACCATCATTTGGCAACTAGCATGAAATATCTCATAAAATTACAAAAATATGAGTAATCATTCATGACTTATTTACATGAAAACAAAATTACATATCCTTTATATCTAATCCATACACCAACGACCAAAAACACCTACAAACACTTTCATTCTTCAATTTTCTTCATCTAATTGATCTCTCTCAAGTTCTATCTTCAAGTTCTAAGTGTTCTTCATAAATTCCAAAAGTTCTAGTTTCATAAAATCAAGAATACTTCCAAGATTGCAAGTTTACTTCCAAGTTTTCTAAATCCATTCCAAGTAATCATCCAAGATCAAGAAACCTTTGTTACTCACAGTAGGTTATCTTTCTAATACAAAATAATAATCATATTCAAACTTTAATTCAATTTCTATAACTATAACAATCTTATTTCGAGTGGAAATCTTACTTGAAATTGTTTTCGTGTCATGATTCTGCTTCAAGAACTTTCAAGCCATCCAAGGATCCTTTGAAGCTAGATCTATTTTTCTCATTTCCAGTAGGTTTATCCAAGGAACTTGAGGTAGTAATGATGTTCATAACATCATTCGATTCATACATATAAAGCTATCTTATTCGAAGGTTTAAACTTGTAATCACTAGAACATAGTTTAGTTAATCCTTCTAACTTGACTTTTAAAATCAACTAAACACATGTTCTATATCTATATGATATGCTAACTTAATGATTTAAAACCTGGAAACACGAAAAACACCGTAAAACCGGATTTACGCCGTCGTAGTAACACCACGGGCTGTTTTGGGTTAGTTAATTAAAAACTATGAAAAACTTTGATTTAAAAGTTTTTATTCTGGGAAAATGATTTTTATTATGAACATGAAACTATATCCAAAAATTATGGTTAAACTCAAAGTGGAAGTATGTTTTCTAAAATGGTCATCTAGACGTCGTTCTTTCGACTGAAATGACTACGTTTACAAAAATGACTTGTAACTTATTTTTTCCGACTATAAACCTATAATTTTTCTGTTTAGATTCATAAAATAGAGTTCAATATGAAACCATAGCAATTTGATTCACTCAAAACGGATATAAAATGAAGAAGTTATGGGTAAAACAAGATTGAATAATTTTTCTCATTTTAGCTACGTGAAAATTGGTAACAAATCTATTCCAACCATAACTTAATCAACTTGTATTGTATATTATGTAATCTTGAGATACCATAGACACGTATACAATGTTTCGACCTATCATGTCGACACATCTATATATATTTCGGAACAACCATAGACACTCTATATGTGAATGTTGGAGTTAGCTATACAGGGTTGAGGTTGATTCCAAAATATATATAGTTTGAGTTGTGATCAATACTGAGATACGTATACACTGGGTCGTGGATTGATTCAAGATAATATTTATCGATTTATTTCTGTACATCTAACTGTGGACAACTAGTTGTAGGTTACTAACGAGGACAACTGACTTAATAAACTTAAAACATCAAAATATATTAAAAGTGTTGTAAATATATTTTGAACATACTTTGATATATATGTATATATTGTTATAGGTTCGTGAATCAGCCAGTGGCCAAGTCTTACTTCCCGACGAAGTAAAAATCTGTGAAAGTGAGTTATAGTCCCACTTTTAAAATCTAATATTTTTAGGATGAGAATACATGCAGGTTTTATAAATGATTTACAAAATAGACACAAGTACGTGAAACTACATTCTATGGTTGAATTATCAAAATCGAATATGCCCCTTTTTATTAAGTCTGGTAATCTAAGAATTAGGGAACAGACACCCTAATTGACGCGAATCCTAAAGATAGATCTATTGGGCCTAACAAACCCCATCCAAAGTACCGGATGCTTTAGTACTTCGAAATTTATATCATATCCGAAGGGTGTCCCGGAATGATGGGGATATTCTTATATATGCATCTTGTTAATGTCGGTTACCAGGTGTTCACCATATGAATGATTTTTATCTCTATGTATGGGATTTGTATTGAAATATGAAATCTTGTGGTCTATTGTTACGATTTGATATATATAGGTTAAACCTATAACTCACCAACATTTTTGTTGACGTTTAAAGCATGTTTATTCTCAGGTGAATACTAAGAGCTTCCGCTGTTGCATACTAAAATAAGGACAAGATTTGAAGTCCATGTTTGTATGATATTGTGTAAAAACTGCATTCAAGAAACTGATTTTGATGTAACATATTTGTATTGTAAACCATTATGTAATGGTCGTGTGTAAACAGAATATTTTAGATTATCATTATTTGATAATCTACGTAAAGCTTTTTAAACCTTTATTTATGAAATAAAGGTTATGGTTTATTTTAAAATGAATGCAGTCTTTGAAAAACGTCTCATATAGAGGTCAAAACCTCGCAACGAAATCAATTAATATGGAACGTTTTTAATCAATAAGAACGGGACATTTCAGTAATGGGTGGTGGTGGTGGGTGGTCGTGGTGGTGCAGGTGGGTAGTGATGGTTGGTGGGTGGAGGTGGGTGGTAGTTGTAACGACCCGACTTTTTCGACTTGTTTCTGTGCCTTGTGATTTTTGCGAAACTGCGTATTTGTGCGTACTGTGCTACTTTATACTATGGAATCTTAATACACGTGGTTTACTTCCATTTATATGTTAAAACGTGCCTTTAAGTATGTAGGATACTTAACTTGATCACCGGAAGCCTTTATGACCGTTAGTGTCACTTGACGTTACGAACAAACTGCGTACTGCGTACACGTTTAACTTTTTGTCGTAATCTGAATATTATGACTACGAAATCTTAATTATTATTTCATAATAATAATTACTTGGGTTTTTGGATGCTTAATTACGCGTAGTAATTTACTTATGCTTACTAGTTAGTCTTGTTGGACTTTCTACCTTGTTGGGCCTTAGCCCACCCTACACTAGTTAGTGAACTATTTAATTAGCCCAATTATTATTAGCTAGTGACTCATTAATATGTAAGACAAATGCCCATTTATTAGAGGAAACATGCTAGCATTTATGTCAAGTATTATCCTTAATTTTGCATGAGATCCTAACATAAGCACCAACTTTAGACAACCATTAACCAAAAAGTAAACTTTTGTCCCCCCTTGTCCCCCCTAATTCCAACGGCCATGACACCCCACCACCACCCTCATTCACCTATAAATACAAACCTTATTCCATCCATTTTACACTTGCTTTCATTTGTAATTCACACACACTCACTCTCTAATTCTCTCTCTAGTCTTTCTCTCTCTAAAAGTGTAAGTATTTTGAATTTCTCTTCTTCTTCTCCTTCTCATCATCACGAATTCATCATCATCATCATCATGGGTCTAGCTTTTTAGCTTTTGATCTTGATTACATCTTGTAGATTCAAACATGGATTTGAATCCTTCAAGAACATGGAAGATTCAAGCTTTCTAGCTTTGAATCTTCACCCACTTTGTAGATATATATCTTTTAACTTTAAATCTTGTTATTTTGTTATAAAGATTCAAACTTGTGTTTGTAATCTTCATGTAACTTAAGGATCCAAGCTTTATGCTTCAAGATCTTCAAGAACAACCAAGATGCAAGCTTTCTAGCTTGAATCTTCATATCTTTTATTGGATCTAAGTTTCCTAACTTATGATCTCATTATTTTGTTATAAAGATCAAAACTTGTGTTTATGGTCTTCATATAACTTAAAGATCTAAGCTTTATGCTTCAAGATCTTCAAGAACACTAAAGGTTCAAGCTTTCTAGCTTTGTGACCTTAAAACTTGTGTGTAAGGGATCCAAGCTCTCTAGCTTAGGTTTCCATCACTTCATTTGACATAGATTATGTTCATATTTGCTTGATTGAAGTAAAGTTTGTAGCTTTAGTTGTAAATGTAACTTGTAATTGTGTTAAGACTAAGGATATGATGTAACCTTGATTCATCATCCATCTAAGACTCTTAAATGAGTTATGTTCTTACTTGGTCTTAACATATTGTGTGTTGATGGTAGAATCTTGGTCAAGGTGATGCTAAACCATCAACGAGTTGTACACTTGAAGCTACAAGCATCAAGGATAAGAACCGTGATGAGCATCAAGCACTAAGAACCCCACCGGAGCACCTTGCTTACTGTTTTTGGGATCTGATCAGACCACCTGGGCTACTGGAAAGTTCGGTTCGAGTAGATGATTTTCCATTTAGGCCTCGTCTTAATCCTTGTTACGGTTTAGGATTTACGGCCCTCCGAAAGTCACTACGCCGTTGTTACGTTGTGCTGAAATTTCTGACCTACTCACACTTAAACCGTCGCCACGGTCAAACGAAGACGAGTTTGAGTCTAGAAATTGGTCAGCCACTAGAGGACTCCCATACGGAGCCATGGCCACTGATTTCATGTCTTTTCGATTTACGTAGAGGCTGTAGCAGCTGATCAAAGTCATCCTATTGTTTTGACCTATATACTTGATTAACTTACTTAGCTTTTATGATGATGAACGATGATGATGATGACATTTAAACTTATTTTATGCACTAATAGAACTTATAAAGACAACCTACTGACCTAGTAACCTTTGATTTAGGTTGACGACCTTTCGGACCAACTTACTACTTGCACACTTTCGTATCGACTTGTATTGCTTATTCACTGTGAGTTATAACATCCCTTTTTACTACTTTCTACTATTTTTGGGACTGAGATTACATGCGCCTTTTTATGTTTTACTTATTTGACATGAGTACTTAAACTTTACATATGTGTGGGTTATATAACGGCATAAACTTTTCCCTTAGCACGGTAACGTTTAACTATTGGTTTTTGAACAGGTAGACGCGAATCCTAGATATGGATCCATAGGGTTTGACATCCCTACTCGGGCTAGTCGCGCAAGCATTTAACGGGTGTTTAATACTTCGAGGACATACGCACTCGCCATGTGTACTTTTAGGGGGTGATATTTATATTTACGTTAAGTCTAGTTACCATGTGCCCACAGTTATACATATACTTTTCATACTGTTTTGAAACATTGAAATCTCGTGGTAAATCTTATATTGCTGTTACAATTTAAACTATAGCTCACCAACATTATTGTTGACATTTTTAAGCATGTTTTCTCAGGTGCTTAGAGGTATCTTGCTGTCATGCTGTTTAGACTTGCTGTTAAGGACCTGCTGTGTTAGATATCTGCTGCATAACTTAGAGATGTCTCAATTATGGAACTTTTCTTTTGCATTCGTAATTTATGTTATTTTCAAACAATGGCTTTGCAACGACCTTAGGGTCAAAAACTTATGTTTACGCTTCTATTCATAGGAAGCATATTATCTTTTGTAAAACGTTATCTTTTCATGAATGCAAATTGGTTTTCAAACAGCATATAGTGTTTGACCATGTAATGATCCTGTTGTTGATGATCTGTACACGATGGTTTTGTACGGAGCGTCACATTTGGTATCAGAGCATCGGTTGGAGGGAATTAGGTTGCATTAGTGAGTCTAGACCAGGTCGAGTAGGATTCACTAATAGGACTAATCTACAACTTGCTTGTTTACCTGTTTCTTCGGACCGCTGCATGCTACTATGTTATATTACTGCATGTTACTGCTTACTACTACTGCATGCCACTGCTTACTTCTACTGCTGTATGATCTGCTGCATGCTACTGCTTACTCTTACTGCTATGTGAACTCGCTGTATGCTATTGCTTATCCTCGCTACTGCATACTATGCTTTCGATTGCATGTTACTTCTGTTTAGTACTGTTAATATTGCCATGCTATATACTGCTGTAGACGATCTAGGTTACTGTAGTGCCTGATTACGTGCTTGCTTCATGCCTGCTATTCGCTATACCGACTTGGAAAACTTACCTTTCCTAGTTCAGATGTTTTTCTGAACGCTTTTCCCATACGTCTAACCCTAAGGATTGGTATTGTAATCCACCTGTTACTATCGTTCCACTGTTCTGGAGATCGAAACGATTCTTCACGCAATCTAGGAGGAGTACCCCTCCGATTACACGCCACTAAAGTTGATCCTCGGAGGAGGAGATAATGGAGATTTGTCGGAGTAACTGAAATGTCCCGTTCTTATTGATTAAAAACGTTCCATATTAATTGATTTCGTTGCGAGGTTTTGACCTCTATATGAGACGTTTTTCCAAAGACTGCATTCATTTTTAAAAACAAACCATAACCTTTATTTCGTCAATAAAGGTTTAAAAAGCTTTACGTAGATTATCAAATAATGATAATCTAAAATATCCTGTTTACACACGACCATTACATAATGGTTTACAATACAAATATGTTACATCGAAATACGTTTCTTGAATGCAGTTTTTATATAATATCATACAAGCATGGACTCCAAATCTTGTCCTTATATTAGTATGCAACAGCGGAAGCTCTTAGTATTTACCAAATAATAAACATGCTTTAAACGTCAACAAAAATGTTGGTGAGTTATAGGTTTAACCTATATATATCAAATCGTAACAATAGACCACAAGATTTCATATTTCAATACACATCCCATACATAGAGATAAAAATTATTCATATGGTGAACACCTGGTAACCGACATTAACAAGATGCATATATAAGAATATCCCCATCATTCCGGGACACCCTTCGGATATGATATAAATTTCGAAGTACTAAAGCATCCGGTACTTTGGATGGGGTTTGTTAGGCCCAATAGATCTATCTTTAGGATTCGCGTCAATTAGGGTGTCTGTTCCCTAATTCTTAGATTACCAGACTTAATAAAAAGGGGCATATTCGATTTCGATAATTCAACTATAGAATGTAGTTTCACGTACTTGTGTCTATTTTGTAAATCATTTATAAAACCTGCATAAAACCTGCATGTATTCTCATCCCAAAAATATTAGATTTTAAAAGTGGGACTATAACTCACTTTCACAGATTTTTACTTCGTCGGGAAGTAAGACTTGGCCACTGGTCGATTCACGAACCTATAACAAATATGTACATATATATCAAAGTATGTTCAAAATATATTTATGTGATGACCCGGAAAATTTCAACTTATTTAAACCAATTCTCTATATGATTTAATATTTTCGACATGATAAGCAATGAATTTTGACAAGTTTTAAAACTTTTGAAAATGATTTTTTATATAACGGTTGACCACCCTGTTTGTCTAACGATTCACGAACGTCATAACATGTATTATATACATATTTTAATAAATATAAGAGTTTTCGATATATACGGAATCATGCGAATAATATTTATATACGAAATGATTAAAAATTTACTATTAAACGATGCTATTTCAAATTAAAAAATTTACGTATTAAGTCATTTTATTTTTATGATATAATTTTTGTATTTTTTTAAGAAACGAAGTTAAATTAATAATGTACAATTTGTAAAGCACAACGTACAACGTGTAGCTTAAATAGTTGAATTTAAATTAATTCATTTACTATTCACATGAAAATGACATGATAGAAATTATTAATTATAAGTTACATAGAATACACCTGAAGTATTTAATAAATACGACTTTTTAAAATCTTAAATTCGATTTACATATTATTAAAACATGTCGACACATAAGAAAACAACGGAGTGTGAGCTGGTGAGGGAGGCCATGCGATCGCATGGCCATAGTGCCCAAGACCCATGCGATCGCATGGTGAGTCTGGTGGCCAAAACTCTATAAATTCGCCCGAAGCCTGGTTCGTGTAATTCATTTTCATTTCATCTCATCATGAACTCTATATATATATATATATATATATATATATATATATATATATATATATATATATATATATATATATATATATATATATATATATATATATATTTAGATATATATATATATATATATTAATATTATTATAAATATTAATATTAATATTAATAATAATATTTAGTATTAGTATTAGTAAGGGTATTATTAATATGTATACATAAAATATTACGACGAGGTTATGAGCGTGTTACTTTCAAAATATGTTTTCGAGCGGGATAGAGCTAAGGAAATTATGGGTTATAGCTATGGAGGTTATGGGTACTGTTCGCAAGTCAAATCTAGTGTTTATCATCTCTGTTGCGTCTACGTACTTTCCTGCAATATTGAATCTCAATATTGATAAGTGAGCATTCATATCTTATCTTTTATATATTAATAGTGTATACATGTCTAGTGCTCGAGTATATATGTTTATGCATGCTTGTATACTAAATTTCGTCGTTAAATAGTTTATAATGAATCACTAATTAAATACATATATTACTGGTAAAAGGTATATGATATACATGTTTTTGGAAAGCTGGCGAAAAATCAATAACTTTTCATTTAGATATCGAATAGTTTCGATGAACGGATTAAAAGATATGATCAACTGAATTATAATTGACGTTAATTGGAATTGCTTTTGAATCTGCAATTAATATTTAAACAACTTGTTTGTAAGATTGATAAATTGGATTTTTGAATATTACCAACTAAGTAAAATGAATCCTTATATAAGGTACATCTCGTTTTGTTAAACAACTGTCCAAAATTGACTTTTTGAAACGACTTTGGATAACTTTTGTATGTCGATCTCGAGCATTAGGATTGTGATACACTATGACCTGACCTAGCTTGATAAACATTTATTGACCAACATATGTTCTCTAGGTTGAGATCTACGGTTATTTGGTAATCCGAGTTTCGGTCACATTTTGGTGAACGACTTTTTATGCTGCTAAAGTGAGTTTTATTTGCTCCCTTTTTAATTGCTTTTGCAATATATATTTTTGGGCTGAGAATACATGCAATATATTTAAACGCAATGGATACAAGTACATACTTAATTCTACACTGAGTTTGAACCGAAAATCCCATAGCTTTGGTAACTAGTAACTGCCGGTTATAAGAACTGGTGGGCGCGAGTAGTAGTATATGGATCCATAGGGCTTGACATCCCCGTCCGAGCTAGAGCACTAGCCTTTTAACGGACGTATGCTATTTGAGAAGCGTACACGTTGGTTTGCGTGTATTATTAAGATGAATATACAAAGGGTACAAATTATATATACGTTAAGTTTAGTTACCAGGGTGCTCAATCTTGTAGAATATTTTGATAAACGTTTCTGGATGAAACAACTGAAATCTTGTGATCCACTTTTATATACAGATTATACGAAACACTAAAAATATGAACTCACCAACCTTTGTGTTGACACTTGTTAGCATGTTTATTCTCAGGTTCCTAGAAGCCTTCCGCTGTTTGCTTATATGTTAGACAAGCTATGTGCATGGAGTCTTACATGACATACTTTATTCAAGGAAACGTTGCATTCACCAAATCATCACCATTTATCTTATTTTGACTGCATTGTCAACGAAAGTATTATTGTAAACCATTATTTACGGTGATTGTCTATATGTAGAAATCATCAGATGTTGAAAACTTTGAATTTAAATATTCATTTATGATATACCTTTTTCAAAACGAATGCAATGTTTATAAAACGTATCATATAGAGGTCAAATACCTCGCAATGAAATCGATGAATGACGTGTTCGTCCATATGGATTTGGACCGATCGTCACAGTTGGTATCAGAGCGTTGGTCCTAGTGAACCAGGTCTTGCATGAGTGTGTCTAACTGGTTATTGTTAGGATGCATTAGTGAGTCTGGACTATGACCGTATATGTTTTTACCAAGTTTTGCTTACCATTTATCGTCGGAAATTACTTGCTTATCATTCCTAAGTCTAGACACGTCTTACTGCATTTACTGCATAGATAGTGTACCGACAAAATTCATATCTTAGCATATCTGTTACTGTAAACTTTTCCTGACATCTTCCGAAAATTTCTCCGTAATTTACGGGATTTTGGTATTATATATACATATGTAAATTATGTATTGAGGAGTACCAATCTAAATTCTATAATCTATCTTATATCAAAAATCAATTCCCTGATTATACAAGATGGATCACGTATCTAGTTCAAATTCCTTAAATTCCGACAGCTATTCTGATATGGATATTCACCTGAACTCCGAAGACAGTGTAACCGGAATGGATCAACCAATTAGCCATCATCTATTCTGGATGAATTGGGGATGGGTTCATAGCTTACTTAGTCATTGGAGACAAGAAGAAGGCGATCCCTTCCATCCACCACATTGCCCTCTTGGCGAAGAACCTGAAGCACTTACCGGTGAACCCGTTTGTAATACCATTTTCTCTCTCATTTCCAGAGTATCTAGTCATAATTATATACTATCTCACATTCTAAATCTTATTCGTCCACTCATCCGAACCGCAAATCATCCCGGTGTAGTAGAAGAAGTCAACGAGCTTCGCGCTCGGGTAGTGGCTTTGGAGAATATGGTGCAAAGGTTACAAGCACCAGCAGCATCACCGGCATCAACAGTACCATCGACAACAACACCAACAGTACCATTACCACCACCAACAACATCCGCATCGCAAACCTCAACTTCACAATCTGTCCCACGAGCATCAACGTCATACGCACCGTAGTTACCAAGAAATACCAGCAACAATAACCGATGAAGTATTAACTCATTTCCCCTGAAGAAATTTTATGTATATTTAATATATATAAATTTTGAAATCAAAATAAATCTTTTCGTACTATGCTATTACGTGTGAATCTTAACTGGTAGGTACTACTCGGTTAGTTCATATTACTAATATGCAATGATGTACATCCTTCATTAACAACTTAACCATTGTTAACTACAATCTCTGTTTCAACTTAATGAATTCCATTTCATAATAAACCAAGTGTATTAATCAATTACATAATTGATTTTACATTTTCAATTTCGATATACTCGAAACTTTCCAGAAAACATCATCTGTGCCATGTAAGGTTCACAAAAATTCCACGAACATCAACATCCTTCACTGACAAATATCAATAAGAATAAATAATGAAGTGTTGATTTCATTAGTGAAAAACTCCGCAAAGAGTATGTAATCTTTAATGTTTTAGAGATTAATCATTTCTAAGTCAAGCAGAAAATCAAATGAGCTTAATATGATATTAACTCATTAAATCCGTATTACATCTGAAGAAATATACATACATATATTTTCATAAAGACAGTAATGAAAATTCTTTTGTACAAAATATTACTTGTGAAATCTTTAACGGGTAGGTAATTCCCGGGAAATATATAAGTTCACAATTAATATGTTATACTGTATATTCTTCAACTTTGATTCAAAAATTATTAACTATGCTCACAGAGATATACAATCGTTTCCATACAAATTCAATTACATATTCTGATATTGACGGATCAGAATTCAAGTCAAGATTTAACGGGTGACATCATTCTTAGATCCCTACATTTTTCAAAGCTATACTTTGACTTCAAAAATGTGAAAGATCCTTTAGCATTGTTATTACTGAAAATAATATTGTAATCCCTTTTCAAAGTATCCAGTTTTACCCCACTTCCAACCAGTCAATTTCAACTTTTTAGATTAACCTTATTGAAACTTTGACATATACGTTCTTGTAACCGGGGAACCTTTCATGTTCTACCACATTAGCAGTAAATTTACCACCAACTTTATTAATCCTTGACCTTTCGAAAAATCCTTATAATCATTGAAACCCTATCATGTACTCATCCACATCTTGTAACAATAATTGCCATACCAACCACCGGGAATTAGCAATCAGTATTTTAAAACTCGCAGCATTTTCTACGACAACAATTATATATAGATAACATCTATCTTCTAGACTTACATAATTTGAAGGTGAAGTTTCTGAAAAACATCTCAAACTATGAACTAGTTCTCTGAAATTGGAACAATGCTGATAAAGCAGCAAAAATGGTAAACGACTTTAACAGTCAAAAGTTTGATGATAAAGAATAGTATGGTGGTAAAGCTGAGAAAAAAAAAAGGTTTGGAACTGGAAAACGGATTGAGCAGACCATGAAGGAGGCGGTGGACAAATCACAAAGACAAAATCTAACTTCAAAGAATCCAAATGATTCAGTGACTACTGAAACCATTAGTAAGAACCTTACTTCTTATTCTAAACCTTCACAGACAGATTTTCCGCATCATCCTCTGATATTAGAAATTCTAAGATATCATCGTATCTTTCATTATAAATACCCTCGATATTTCTGAAGATATTTTCATAACTATTCTTATCTGAAATCATTCATCTCTTCGCGCTATCTGTATTACATCATAAAAGAAACTATTTTAGTTTCTAAATTCTGAAACCTTCAAGTTTAAAATATGAATGTTTTGAAGTAGTGTTGGGAACTGAAGCATGAATTAGTATAATATAATGACACTTGATCAACGTGATTATATTACAGTAAGTCATGCTGAGTTTCTAATGGAACTTGATAAAGGTTCACAGATCCCACCCTCATCATGAACCATGTTACATAACTCTTTTATTCTATTTAACCTCTAAACATATCAAGAAAATATATTTTCTTGATGATTCGGTCTTTTTCGGATATTCTGGTAATTTGACAAATCAAGATCGTGCCATTACGATTACCTTCTCAGAACATTAACTATGTTCATCCAAAACTCCATACCTACGAATTCTGGACCATTACAAGAGATGCCTAATCGCAAGAAGAAGAAACGAAGGGACAAAGCTCCGAAATAGAAATTGGAGTATAAATTGCAGCAAATAAGAGGGAGTATTAACCGTGAATGACAATGATTATAGAAGATAGAAGTAGGGACATTGAAATATAATGGGAGATATAAAGCCCGATAACAAACCTGAAATTACAAACCGTGTATATCAATGCGTATAGCAATATAAAGACACGGGAGAATGAAAAACACTATAACCCCAAGGTAATAGTAGAAGAAAATAACCTCCTCTGGTGGCAGATGAAAAAGAAGAATGAAGGATACGATAGCCAAGAAAATATTAAGAATCAGAACTGGATTAAGCATTTTCACAATCTATTAGGAATTATGAAATATGGAAGAAGCTTATAGGAGTGGTGAAAATAAATGAAACGGAAGAGGTCAATTTATAGTGAAATATCAGACATAGCAATCGAGGCAAATTACACATTTAATTAAAGAAGATCTTAATCTCCTTAATTCCCGAAGAATCAAATCTTATTTAAATTATGAAGATTTTCTATTCCTTAAATTCCGGAAATCAATCGTTACTACGTCAAGAGATAAGACAAATCTCTATTCTTCATTTCACTCTAATACGAAAACTTCTCTCATACGCTTCGAGTAATTGGATTGTTTTATCCATATTATTCAACGGTGATAGAAATTCTAGTTATCAACTAATATTCGTCATAAAAACATTTTTATTGTTAACCATGACGACCTCACTCAAATTTCGGGACGAAATTTCTTTAACGGGGAGGTACTGTGATGACCCGGAAAATTTCAACTTATTTAAACCAATTCTCTATATGATTTAATATTTTCGACATGATAAGCAATGAATTTTGACAAGTTTTAAAACTTTTGAAAATGATTTTTTATATAACGGTTGACCACCCTGTTTGTCTAACGATTCACGAATGTCATAACATGTATTATATACATATTTTAATAAATATAAGAGTTTTCGATATATACGGAATCATGCGAATAATATTTATATACGAAATGATTAAAAATTTACTATTAAACGATGCTATTTCAAATTAAAAAATTTACGTATTAAGTCATTTTATTTTTATGATATAATTTTTGTATTTTTTTTAAGAAACGAAGTTAAATTAATAATGTACAATTTGTAAAGCACAACGTACAACGTGTAGCTTAAATAGTTGAATTTAAATTAATTCATTTACTATTCACATGAAAACGACATGATAGAAATTATTAATTATAAGTTACATAGAATACACCTGAAGTATTTAATAAATACGACTTTTTAAAATCTTAAATTCGATTTACATATTATTAAAACATGTCGACACATAAGAAAACAACGGAGTGTGAGCTGGTGAGGGAGGCCATGCGATCGCATGGCCATAGTGCCCAAGACCCATGCGATCGCATGGTGAGTCTGGTGGCCAAAACTCTATAAATTCGCCCGAAGCCTGGTTCGTGTAATTCATTTTCATTTCATCTCATCATGAACTCTCTCTCTCTATATATATATATATATATATATATATATATATATATATATATATATATATATATATATATATATATATATATATATATTAATATTATTATAAATATTAATATTAATATTAATAATAATATTTAGTATTAGTATTAGTAAGGGTATTATTAATATGTATACATAAAATATTACGACGAGGTTATGAGCGTGTTACTTTCAAAATATGTTTTCGAGCTGGATAGAGCTAAGGAAATTATGGGTTATAGCTATGGAGGTTATGGGTACTGTTCGCAAGTCAAATCTAGTGTTTATCATCTCTGTTGCGTCTACGTACTTTCCTGCAATATTGAATCTCAATATTGATAAGTGAGCATTCATATCTTATCTTTTATATATTAATAGTGTATACATGTCTAGTGCTCGAGTATATATGTTTATGCATGCTTGTATACTAAATTTCGTCGTTAAATAGTTTATAATGAATCACTAATTAAATACATATATTACTGGTAAAAGGTATATGATATACATGTTTTTGGAAAGCTGGCGAAAAATCAATAACTTTTCATTTAGATATCGAATAGTTTCGATGAACGGATTAAAAGATATGATCAACTGAATTATAATTGACGTTAATTGGAATTGCTTTTGAATCTGCAATTAATATTTAAACAACTTGTTTGTAAGATTGATAAATTGGATTTTTAAATATTACCAACTGAGTAAAATGAATCCTTATATAAGGTACATCTCGTTTTGTTAAACAACTGTCCAAAATTGACTTTTTGAAACGACTTTGGATAACTTTTGTATGTCGATCTCGAGCATTAGGATTGTGATACACTATGACCTGACCTAGCTTGATAAACATTTATTGACCAACATATGTTCTCTAGGTTGAGATCTACGGTTATTTGGTAATCCGAGTTTCGGTCACATTTTGGTGAACGACTTTTTATGCTGCTAAAGTGAGTTTTATTTGCTCCCTTTTTAATTGCTTTTGCAATATATATTTTTGGGCTGAGAATACATGCAATATATTTAAACGCAATGGATACAAGTATATACTTAATTCTACACTGAGTTTGAACCGAAAATCCCATAGCTTTGGTAACTAGTAACTGCCGGTTATAAGAACTGGTGGGCGCGAGTAGTAGTATATGGATCCATAGGGCTTGACATCCCCGTCCGAGCTAGAGCACTAGCCTTTTAACGGACGTATGCTATTTGAGAAGCGTACACGTTGGTTTGGGTGTATTATTAAGATGAATATACAAAGGGTACAAATTATATATACGTTAAGTTTAGTTACCAGGGTGCTCAATCTTGTAGAATATTTTGATAAACGTTTCTGGATGAAACAACTGAAATCTTGTGATCCACTTTTATATACAGATTATACGAAACACTAAAACTATGAACTCACCAACCTTTGTGTTGACACTTGTTAGCATGTTTATTCTCAGGTTCCTAGAAGCCTTCCGCTGTTTGCTTATATGTTAGACAAGCTATGTGCATGGAGTCTTACATGACATACTTTATTCAAGGAAACGTTGCATTCACCAAATCATCACCATTTATCTTATTTTGACTGCATTGTCAACGAAAGTATTATTGTAAACCATTATTTACAGTGATTGTCTATATGTAGAAATCATCAGATGTTGAAAACTTTGAATTTAAATATTCATTTATGATATACCTTTTTCAAAACGAATGCAATGTTTATAAAACGTATCATATAGAGGTCAAATACCTCGCAATGAAATCGATGAATGACGTGTTCGTCCATATGGATTTGGAGCGATCGTCACAATTTACAACACTTTTAATACATTTTGATGTTTTAAGTTTATTAAGTCAGCTGTCCTCGTTAGTAACCTACAACTAGTTGTCCACAGTTAGATGTACAGAAATAATTCGATATATAATCTTGAATCAATCCACGACCCAGTGTATACATATCTCCGTATTGATCACAACTCAAACTATATATATTTTGGAATCAACCTCAACCCTGTATAGCTAACTCCAACATTCACATATAGAGTGTCTATGGTTGTTTCGAAATATATATAGATGTGTCAAAATGATAGGTCAAAACATTGTATACGTGTCTATGGTATCTAAAAATTACATAATATACAATACAAGTTGATTAAGTTATGGTTGGAATAGATTTGTTACCAATTTTCACGTAGCTAAAATGAGTAGTTTTTACCAATTTTGTTTTGCTCGCCATTTCTTCGTTTCTAATCCGTTTTGAGTGAATCAAATTGCTATGGTTTCATATTGAACTCTATTTTAAGAATCTAAACAGAAAAGGTATAGGTTTATAGTCGGAAATTTAAGTTAAATGTCAATTACTAAAGAGGTAGTCATTTCCGTCGAAAAAACGACATCTTGATGACCATTTTGGAAAACATACTTTCACTTTGAGTTTAACCATTATTTTTGGATATAGTTTCATGTTCATAAGAAAAATAATTTTCCCAAAAGAACAACTTTTAAATCAAAGTTTATCATAGTTTTTAATTAACTAACCCAAAACAGCCCGCGGTGTTACTACGACGGCGTATGTCCGGTTTTACGGTGTTCTTCGTGTTTTCAGATTTTAAATCATTAAGTTAGCATATCATATAGATATAGAACATGTGTTTAGTTGATTTAAAAGTCAAGTTAGAAGGATTAACTTTTGTTTGCGAACAAGTTTAGAATTAACTAAACTATGTTCTAGTGATTACAAGTTTAAACCTTCGAATAAGATAGCTTTATATGTATGAATCGAATGATGTTATGAACATCATTACTACCTCAAGTTTTCTGGATAAAGCTACTGGAAATGAGAAAAATAGATCTAGCTTCAAAGGATCCTTGGATAGCTTGAAAGTTCTTGAAGCAGAATCATGACACGAAAACAAGTTCAAGTAACATTTCCACCCGAAATAAGATTGTTATAGTTATAGAAATTGAATCAAAGTTTGAATATGAGTATTACCTTGTATTAGAAAGATATCTTACTGTAAATAAGAAAGATTTCTTGAGGTTGGATGATCACTTTACAAGATTGGAAGTAAGCTAGCAAACTTGGAAGTATTCTTGATTTTATGTAACTAGAACTTGTAGAATTTATGAAGAACACTTAGAACTTGAAGATAGAACTTGAGAGAGATCAATTAGATGAAGAAAATTGAAGAATGAAAGTGTTTGTAGGTGTTTTTGGTCGTTGGTGTATGGATTAGATATAAAGGATATGTAATTTTGTTTTCATGTAAATAAGTCATGAATGATTACTCATATTTTTGTAATTTTATGAGATATTTCATGCTTGTTGCCAAATGATGATTCCCACATGTGTTAGGTGACTCACATGGGCTGCTAAGAGCTTATAATTGGAGTGTATATACCAATAGTACATACATCTAAAAGCTGTGTATTGTACGAGTACGAATACGGGTGCATACGAGTAGAATTGTTGATGAAGCTGAACGAGGATGTAACTGTAAGAATTTTTGTTAAGTAGAATTATTTTGATAAGTGTCTTGAAGTCTTTCAAAAGTGTATGAATACATATTAAAACACTACATGTATATACATTTTAACTGAGTCGTTAAGTCATCGTTAGTCGTTACATGTAAGTGTTGTTTTGAAACCTTTAGGTTAACGGTCTTGTTAAATGTTGTTAACCCATTGTTTATTAAATCAAAAGAGATGTTAAATTTTTATATTATCATGATATTATGATGTATGAATATCTCTTAATATGATATATACATTAAAATATCGTTACAACGATAATCGTTACATATAAGTCTCGTTTCGTAATTCTTGAATTAGTAGTCTTGTTTTTACATATGTAGTTCATTGTTAACACACTTAATGATATATTTAAATATCATTTTATCATGTTAAATATAGTGTATCAATATCTTAATATGATACATATGTATTTAGTAGACGTTATCATAACGATAATCGTTATATATATCATTTCGAGTTTCTTAACTTAGTAATCTCATTTCTTATGTATATCACACATTGTTAATATACTTAGTGAGATACTTACTCATCATAATCTCATGTCAACCATATATATATGTCTATATATATACCACAACATGTAGTTTTTACAAATTTGTAACGTTCGTGAATCGCCGGTCAACTTGGGTGATCAATTGTCTATATGAAACTTATTTCATTTAATCAAGTCTTAAAAAGTTTGATTGCTTAACACGTTGGAAACATTTAGTCATGTAAATATCAATCTCAATTAATATATATAAACATGGAAAAGTTCGGGTCACTACAGTACCTACCCGTTAAATAAATTTCGTCCCGAAATTTTAAGCTGTTGAATGTGTTGACGAATCTTCTGGAAATAGATGCGGGTATTTCTTCTTCATCTGATATTCACGCTCCCAGGTGAACTTGAGTCCTCTACGAGCATTCCATTGAACCTTAACAATTGGTATCTTGTTTTGCTTAAGTCTTTTAACCTCACGATCCATTATTTCGACGGGTTCTTCGATGAATTGAAGTTTTTCGTTGATTTGGATTTCATCTAATAGAATAGTGAGATCTTCTTTAGCAAAACATTTCTTCAAATTCGAGACGTGGAAAGTGTTATGTACAGCCGCGAGTTGTTTAGGTAACTCAAGTCGGTAAGCTACTGGTCCGACACGATCAATAATCTTGAATGGTCCAATATACCTTGGATTTAATTTCCCTCGTTTACCAAATCGAACAACACCTTTCCAAGGTGCAACTTTAAGCATGACCATTTCTCCAATTTCAAATTCTATATCTTTTCTTTTAATGTCAACGTAGCTCTTTTATCGACTTTGGGCGATTTTCAACCGTTGTTGAATTTGGATGATCTTCTCGGTAGTTTCTTGTATTATCTCCGGACCCTTAATCTGTCTATCCCCCACTTCACTCCAACAAATCGGAGACCTGCACTTTCTACCATAAAGTGCTTTAAACGAAGCCATCTCAATGCTTGAATGGTAGCTGTTGTTGTAGAAAAATTCTGCTAACGGTAGATGTTGATCCCAACTGTTTCCAAAATCAATAACACATGCTCGTAGCATGTCTTCAAGCATTTGTATCATCTTTTCGCTCTGTCCATCAGTTTGTGGATGATAGGCAGTACTCATGTCTAGACGAGTTCCTAATGCTTGCTGTAATGTCTGCCAGAATCTTGAAATAAAAGATAATAGAGATTGGTATTCCATGTCTGGAGACGACTTTCTTCAAATACAGTCGTGCTAACTTCTCCATTTTGTCATTTTCTCTTATAGGCAGGAAGTGTGCTGATATGGTGAGATGATCAACTATTACCCAAATAGTATCAAAACCACTTGCAGTCCTTGGCAATTTAGTGATGAAATCCATGGTAATGTTTTCCCATTTCCATTCCGGGATTTCGGGCTGTTGAAGTAGACCTGATGGTTTCTGATGATCCGCTTTGACCTTAGAACACGTCAAACATTCCCCTACGTATTTAGCAACATCGGCTTTCATACCTGGCCACCAAAAATGTTTCTTGAGATCCTTGTACATCTTCCCCGTTCCAGGATGTATTGAGTATCTGGTTTTATGAGCATCTTTAAGTAACATTTCTCTCATATCTCCAAATTTCGG